>NC_143026.1:35314000-35617000 GCF_057628025.1 Oncorhynchus mykiss | reverse complement strand
GGTTTCCTTCTGCCTGCTTTCTGTTCATTTAATGCCCACTGCCACTCATGTGTTTTGATTTCATTAGGGGCTAGATGGAATCAGATCTGCCTTAACCCATGATAACCAGCAACTGCATATCATAAACTAGTTTTTGTTTAGGCTATGTTGGAGGTGTAACTGAGCTGGAGCTGTCAAACCGGTGAGCGGCTGCTCTTGTGGTCATTGTCACGAAGCCACACCCGTCTCACCCACATGAGAAGTTTAGAATGAGAAAGTGGCTATATAGAAATAATGACTCTCAAATGTAATATAATGAAACAAAAGAATAAGGATTTCTATCAGCCTAATCAAGGTGTAGACTGCATCTCACATTCCAGTGTTCGATTTCTACTAATGCAACTCTGTGCATCCAATGGCAATGACCCCAATAGGTATAATGTAGGGAGCCGCTCCAACACAGTTACATCTCTAAACAACGCCTAACAGAAACAATTACATGCTACGCAGTTGTTGGTTATCACGGGTAATGGCAGATCTGATTGAATCTAGGCCTTATAATATGCCATGTTTTGCTGTATGTAAAATGTGAATTCCTTGGTGAGTGACTTGTTCTGAACAAAAATAATTGCTATTGACTTTGTGGTTGTTAGTATTAAATCTATTTATATTATTCAGTTCTACACAGTCCATGACATATTATTGGTTTGCATGAGATGTTTTTCTGCCATCTCACCATATTCTCCCTTAACACCATCATGGATGTTTTTAACTCTTACCTCCTGAGTCTGTAATCCATTATGTACTGCAGTAATATTTCATACTGGTAAGCATACCGTAATCCTGTATTATTTACCACTGAGAATCCTCCAAGGCAGTTACGAATTTTTTTTTGCATATGGTAAACATCCGGAGAGAAGCGAGGGAGGAAAAAGCCAGACAATAAAAAAACACTGAACACTCAGTAATATTAAATGTTGACCTGGACGTAAACGGCGCTGGTGGCCAAACTCCTATGTATTAGTTTGTGCGTGTGTGAACATAGGGTCAATGAGAGGACATGGGACGGTGGAGGAATCTGCCAAAAGGAACAGGGAGATGAGCCCGTCTTCTATTGCTCAAGTAGGGTAATACTATGGGGTTGTTCTAGGGAAGTCAGCTCCTAAAACATGAGGTTCAGACTGTACTGAGATGGTAGCCCTCATCAGGTCCTCTGAGAACAATGACATGTAAAATAGATTCCTCTCTCCCTGCACATAAAATCCATTACTTGACCGGATGTTACCATGCTGCAATAGAATAATTGACTGCATTGCCAGCTTTGTAATACTTGGACAACATAATAAATCACAATGTATTCAAGAGAGCATCCCCATCCACTCAACTCCCCGCCCCAGCACTTTTCTCTTTCTCCTCCTCTTGTTGTTTGCCTCTCAGTGAAACCATGGGCAGCATCACACAGCAGTAAAGGTCAGGAGAAAATCACTGTCGGAATACAGAGGAGGCATCTGACCAATCAGCCCCAAGCTGTGTGCCATTTGCTCCAGATTAAAACTAGGGAGCTGTGTGCAGTCAGGTAAGAGAGGCTGACCTGGCGGACAGCTGCACAATACCCTTTTATGTTTTGGGGTTTACAAAGTATGTGCAGTGCTAGGAATTAACTGACTTCTTTCTTTTGGAGGCCATTTCCAGAGCATGGTTTCATTATGATCAGGCATACATCTCAAAACATAACTGGAAATAAATCAGTTTGTATCAAAAGCATTTTGATTAGTTTGTGTGGATATTTGAAGGCCAAACAGACTGGTGCATCACTTGATTAACATCTATGGTGACTTGCTTTTGCGTGGCAAAAAATAAATCGCCACTTCTATGGATGATGTTATTGCTCCATACTTAACATATCCTCTGAGGGTATATAATAATTGGATTGAAAGGCAAAAGATGTCATGCCTCTTGCCATGAAAGCAACTGCAACCTGGACTGTAAACAATTCTGTCGTTTTCTTCCAACATGCTGATATGTTGACGTGTGGACGTATATGAACTGACAGTACTATATTGCCCGAAGGGATTACAGAAATGAGAGACTGTTATAGGATTTTATGAATAATGACTAAATAATGTATACATTTGATGCGGGATTGTAACTAACGTAATTCTACCCTGTCTAACAAAGAATGTTTCTACACAGGCAAAGAGGAAGTGTTAACAGACTAATTGTGACAGACAACTTGTGACCTCGTGACCAAGGTTCGGGAGAAACTGTTAGGCTTGCAGTAGATTATGCAACTTGTGGTAGCATATGATAAGCAATATGTGTGTGTTGGAATGGACTTTTGAAGCAGCTTTGTCCTTGTCGGAGAGGAGGAGGGACGCTATGCTATCATGCTATGAGTGATATATAAACTAATGTACATGTGATTATGATCCGAGCTCTCGGGAATAAACGTTATTGATTAATTTTGAGACTGATCTTTGTCTATTTCATGCAAATAAGAACCTTACAAATTCTTATAAACGGACAAAGTGTTTTGCTTTGTTATAATTGAATTGGTTAATGAACATATAGGAATTAAATTCCTCTAACAGAGACTAAGCTTAGTATTTATGAAAATGTGCTTATTTTCTTCTCACATAATCCGTTTTAATATTTGTAGTTGATATTTCCTAATTGCTTCTCTGAAATTAGGAGTTTTTCTGCTGCCTCAGAATATGTTTAAATACATATACAATACCTGTTGAGCTACTGTACGGCACAATAATATTCAGAGACCATAATTGGTGGTTTAGGGTAAGGTATCAACAACTAGAACAGAGGAACAACGCGGTGAACGTTTTAATCTTTAAATGTATTTATTTTAGATTTCGTCATCAAAATTTTTACAAAACATTTTCTGACAATAATATACTCAACGAAAGAGCCATATTTTGCGTTTGGACCAGGTCTCCACAAAACCGCTTTAGGTCTGAGTACATAAAAATAAAATATAAAAACCCAAACAACAACAAACCAACTACAGAAGAAAACAATGCAGCGTATATTTACATCCCACAGAAATCAATGCCCTCCTTAGGAGATGGATGAGAGGGAAAAGCAGGAATTCCCATGGAAATATCATGGAAAGAATAAGAGGATATTGGTGGGATGGGAGAGTGTGGAGAAGCTTGGAGCAGGCAAGGAGAAACATAATATGATAATATTGTTTTCTGTCAGTTTTACTATGCGTTCACATCTCTACATTGACTGTGGCAGTAAAATGGAGTCTATATGAAAGTAGTGTTCCTTGTTTTCTGTTAACAGAAATCCAATTAGGGGTGTAAACATGCTTGGTCAGACCAAAATATCGCCTGTTTCTCTGACAGAGCTTAATGGGTATTCTTAGATTTTACTCGGCCCTTTGGCATAAGCGATGGTTACAAACCAGGGTCAAGACAATAGGGATTAAGGTTAAAGACTTACAACTAATATGTAACAGCATGGAACAATAGAAATCAATGGGGAGGTAAAAGACTGGCCTGAACATCCGTAATGGGACATTGATTCAGGAGAATTACAGGGATGTAAGAGCTCCTCCTACTGTCCTGTGTGCCTCAGGTCTCCACATGCTCTGGGCCCTATAGAGGCCCTCTACTGTAACTGTATAACACCCCAGTGTTGGTCTCAGAGATGGATGGGAGGGACTAGAAAAGACGACCCAAAACCACATCTGGCTGGGAATACATTTTTCAAATCTATTGATCACTTAGAAGCCATTGAAGCTCTGTGGTTGGCCTCAGGTGAACTGGATGGGGGATGTGTTGTGTTGATGGCAGGGAGGCTGAGGTGCTGCAGAGCCCGGAGCCATGGTGAGATGGGCCAGGTTTAAGACACCACAAACTTGGTGTGCACCAGCAGTGACAGAGCCTGGGCAACAAAAGCCATGGTACATCAGCAGCAGATGTTAGGCCCTGTGGGGAAGTTGCAGAGTACAATGATGAGACCGCTCACTGCATCCTCAGCCATGTGCACCAGGCGTGATAAGACTGCACACAGCCAAGGTGTGGAAGGATTTAAGAGATAGGCAGGTGTCTGTGTGCCGCCTTCTACATGTTTACTATCAATGTGTAGCAAGGTGTTAGGATAGCATCCCCTGGTGTGCATGGGACACGGAACCTTTGTTTTAACCAAATACAGTACAATCCCCTTGTTCTTACCCCTTTCCTTAATTTCTGTTCTCCCCCCCCTCCCCATTCCCCCTAGCGATTTGCATTTTAACCATTCCTCTGAGCATAAACAAGGAAATATGAAAGGCTTCCCTGCAACACTTCAGACCTTCATTCAGCCCCCCTTCAGCAAAATCTGTTCCCAGCAGGGATTTGAGCCCAGACTCAGAGGGTGGGGGTAGAGGGGAAAACAGAACCAAAAGAAACAAAGCAGAGGAAATCTGGGCTAGCACAGATGTTCCTGAAGTTCAGTCCCGGTGCTGATAGCCCCCATACAGTACGGCATAGGAAAAATGGGACAAAAGACTAGTTAGTGCTGATCATGGATGTAGACAATGGTAAACCGATTACTTATTAGTCACTAATTTAATTGTGATCATAATGTGTTAATTTCACCTTCCAATTACATATTGGGGTGAAATCGCTTTGAACGCTGTTGGACTGCTGTTAAGAGATTACTGCTCAAGGAAACATATTGATGAAGAAAACTAAATAATGAAGACTGGTCTAGAAACGTATTACCAGGATAGAAGAGGAAAGCCTCTCTCTGGGGTATAACCTCATCCAACAAAAGCCTCTCTCTGCAATATGCATACAGACTGCATGGAGAATGGAGGGCCCATTGTGCTAGAGCAATCTACTCTGGAGAGGAATGGCTATGGTGGGCTCAGTGAACAGCTTGCTTGAGAGAAACCAAAGTGACCAGTGTGTGTGTGTGTATGTGTGAAAACATGTCTTTGTGGTTCTAGGGCATGTCAAACAGGAAAGATTCTCCATACTTTCTGTTTCTAGTTCAGTGCACACCCTCATATCAGGATGTGGTTTGCCTAATAGTCAGCATGCGGGAAATAATTTGAATGTTATAAAACAGGTTCACCAAAGTCACCAAAGACAGACATGAGATCCAGGCCAGGGAGATGGCAGGGGGCAGGGGAGTTGTCAGATCCAGGCCAGGTTGATGGCAGGGGGCAGGGGAGGTATCAGATCCAGGCCAGGTTGATGACAGGGGGCAGGGTAGGTATCAGATCCAGGCCAGGTTGATGGCAGGGGGCAGGGGAGGTATCAGATCCAGGCCAGGTTGATGGCAGGGGGCAGGGGAGGTATCAGATCCAGGCCAGGGAGATGGCAGGGGGCAGGGGAGGTATCAGATCCAGGCCAGGGAGATGGCAGGGGAGTTAAGAGATCCAGGCCAGGGAGATGGCAGGGGAGGTATCAGATCCAGGCCAGGGAGATGACAGGGGGCAGGGGAGGTATCAGATCCAGGCCAGGGAGATGGCAGGTGGCAGGGGAGGTATCAGATCCAGGCCAGGGAGATGGCAGGGGGCAGGGGAGGTATCAGATCCAGGCCAGGGAGATGGCAGGGAGCAGGGGAGTTAAGAGATCCAGGCCAGGGAGATGGCAGGGGAGTTAAGAGTTCTAGGCCAGGGAGATGGCAGGGGAGTTAAGAGATCCAGGCCAGGGAGATGGCAGGGGAGTTAAGAGATCCAGGCCAGGGAGATGGCAGGGGAGTTAAGAGATCCAGGCCAGGGAGATGGCAGGGGAGTTAAGAGATACAGGCCAGGGAGATGGCAGGGGAGTTATGAGATCCAGGCCAGGGAGATGGCAGGGGAGTTATGAGATCCAGGCCACGGAGATGGCAGGGGGTAGGGGAGGTATCAGATTCAGGCCAGGGAGATGGTAGGGGGCAGGGGAGTTACGAGATCCAGGCCAGGGAGATGGCAAGGGAGATATGAGATCCAGGCCAGGTTGAAGGCAGGGGAGTTATGAGATCCAGGCCAGGGAGATGGCAGGGGGCAGGGGAGTTATGAGATCCACCCCAGGTTGATGGCAGGGGGCAGGGGAGTTATGAGATCCAGGCCAGGGAGATGGCAGGGGGCAGGGGAGTTATGAGATCCACCCCAGGTTGATGGCAGGGGAGTTATGAGATCCACCCCAGGTTGATGGCAGGGGAGTTATGAGATCCACCCCAGGTTGATGGCAGGGGAGTTATGAGATCCAGGCCAGGGAGATGGCAGGGGGCAGGGGAGTTATGAGATCCAGGCCAGGGAGATGGCAGGGGGCAGGGGAGTTATGAGATCCACCCCAGGTTGATGGCAGGGGGCAGGGGAGTTATGAGATCCACCCCAGGTTGATGGCAGGGGAGTTATGAGATCCACCCCAGGTTGATGGCAGGGGAGTTATGAGAACCAGGCCAGGGAAATGGCAGGGGGCAGGGGAGTTATGAGATCCACACCAGGTTGATGGCAGGGGGCAGGGGAGTTATGAGATCCAGGCCAGGGAGATGGCAGGGGGCAGGGGAGTTATGAGATCCAGGCCAGGGAGATGGCAGGGTGCAGGGGAGTTATGAGATCCAGGCCAGGGAGATGGCAGGGGGCAGGGGAGTTATGAGATCCAGGCCAGGGAGATGGCAGGGGGCAAGGGAGTTATGAGATCCAGGCCAGGGAGATGGCAGGGGGCAGGGGAGGTGTCAGATCCAGGCCAGGTTGATGGCAGGGGGCAGGGGAGGTATCAGATCCAGGCCAGGTTGATGACAGGGGGCAGGGTAGGTATCAGATCCAGGCCAGGTTGATGGCAGGGGGCAGGGGAGGTATCAGATCCAGGCCAGGTTGATGGCAGGGGGCAGGGGAGGTATCAGATCCAGGCCAGGGAGATGGCAGGGGGCAGGGGAGGTATCAGATCCAGGCCAGGGAGATGGCAGGGGAGTTAAGAGATCCAGGCCAGGGAGATGGCAGGGGAGGTATCAGATCCAGGCCAGGGAGATGACAGGGGGCAGGGGAGGTATCAGATCCAGGCCAGGGAGATGGCAGGGGGCAGGGGAGGTATCAGATCCAGGCCAGGGAGATGGCAGGGGGCAGGGGAGGTATCAGATCCAGGCCAGGGAGATGGCAGGGAGCAGGGGAGTTAAGAGATCCAGGCCAGGGAGATGGCAGGGGAGTTAAGAGTTCTAGGCCAGGGAGATGGCAGGGGAGTTAAGGGATCCAGGCCAGGGAGATGGCAGGGGAGTTAAGAGATCCAGGCCAGGGAGATGGCAGGGGAGTTAAGAGATCCAGGCCAGGGAGATGGCAGGGGAGTTAAGAGATACAGGCCAGGGAGATGGCAGGGGAGTTATGAGATCCAGGCCATGGAGATGGCAGGGGAGTTATGAGATCCAGGCCACGGAGATGGCAGGGGGTAGGGGAGGTATCAGATTCAGGCCAGGGAGATGGCAGGGGGCAGGAGAGGTGTCAGATCCAGGCCAGGTTGATGGCAGGGGGCAGGGGAGGTATCAGATCCAGGCCAGGTTGATGACAGGGGGCAGGGTAGGTATCAGATCCAGGCCAGGTTGATGGCAGGGGGCAGGGGAGGTATCAGATCCAGGCCAGGTTGATGGCAGGGGGCAGGGGAGGTATCAGATCCAGGCCAGGGAGATGGCAGGGGGCAGGGGAGGTATCAGATCCAGGCCAGGGAGATGGCAGGGGAGTTAAGAGATCCAGGCCAGGGAGATGGCAGGGGAGGTATCAGATCCAGGCCAGGGAGATGACAGGGGGCAGGGGAGTTATGAGATCCAGGCCAGGGAGATGGCAGGGGGCAGGGGAGTTATGAGATCCAGGCCAGGGAGATGGCAGGGGGCAGGGGAGTTATGAGATCCAGGCCAGGGAGATGGCAGGGGGCAGGGGAGTTATGAGATCCACCCCAGGTTGATGGCAGGGGGCAGGGGAGTTATGAGATCCACCCCAGGTTGATGGCAGGGGAGTTATGAGATCCACCCCAGGTTGATGGCAGGGGAGTTATGAGAACCAGGCCAGGGAAATGGCAGGGGGCAGGGGAGTTATGAGATCCACCCCAGGTTGATGGCAGGGGGCAGGGGAGTTATGAGATCCAGGCCAGGGAGATGGCAGGGGGCAGGGGAGTTATGAGATCCAGGCCAGGGAGATGGCAGGGGGCAGGGGAGTTACGAGATCCAGGCCAGGGAGATGGCAGGGGAGTTATGAGATCCAGGCCAGGTGGATGGCAGGGGGCAGGGGAGTTATGAGATCCACCCCAGGTTGATGGCAGGGGGCAGGGGAGTTACGAGATCCAGGCCAGGGAGATGACAGGGGAGTTATGAGATCCACCCCAGGTTGATGGCAGGGGAGTTATGAGATCCACCCCAGGTCGATTGCAGGGGGCAGGGGAGTTATGAGATCCAGGCCAGGGAGATGGCAGGGGGCAGGGGAGTTACGAGATCCAGGCCAGGGAGATGGCAGGGGAGTTATGAGATCCACCCCAGGTTGATGGCAGGGGAGTTATGAGATCCAGGCCAGGGAGATGGCAGGGGGCAGGGGAGTTATGAGATCCAGGCCAGGGAGATGGCAGGGGGCAGGGGAGTTACGAGATCCAGGCCAGGGAGATGGCAGGGGAGTTATGAGATCCAGGCCAGGTGGATGGCAGGGGGCAGGGGAGTTATGAGATCCACCCCAGGTTGATGGCAGGGGGCAGGGGAGTTACGAGATCCAGGCCAGGGAGATGACAGGGGAGTTATGAGATCCACCCCAGGTTGATGGCAGGGGAGTTATGAGATCCACCCCAGGTCGATTGCAGGGGGCAGGGGAGTTATGAGATCCAGGCCAGGGAGATGGCAGGGGGCAGGGGAGTTATGAGATCCAGGCCAGGGAGATGGCAGGGGAGTTAAGAGATCCAGGCCAGGGAGATGGCAGGGGAGTTAAGAGATACAGGCCAGGGAGATGGCAGGGGAGTTATGAGATCCAGGCCATGGAGATGGCAGGGGAGTTATGAGATCCAGGCCACGGAGATGGCAGGGGGTAGGGGAGGTATCAGATTCAGGCCAGGGAGATGGCAGGGGGCAGGGGAGGTGTCAGATCCAGGCCAGGTTGATGGCAGGGGGCAGGGGAGGTATCAGATCCAGGCCAGGTTGATGACAGGGGGCAGGGTAGGTATCAGATCCAGGCCAGGTTGATGGCAGGGGGCAGGGGAGGTATCAGATCCAGGCCAGGTTGATGGCAGGGGGCAGGGGAGGTATCAGATCCAGGCCAGGGAGATGGCAGGGGGCAGGGGAGGTATCAGATCCAGGCCAGGGAGATGGCAGGGGAGTTAAGAGATCCAGGCCAGGGAGATGGCAGGGGAGGTATCAGATCCAGGCCAGGGAGATGACAGGGGGCAGGGGAGTTATGAGATCCAGGCCAGGGAGATGGCAGGGGGCAGGGGAGTTATGAGATCCAGGCCAGGGAGATGGCAGGGGGCAGGGGAGTTATGAGATCCAGGCCAGGGAGATGGCAGGGGGCAGGGGAGTTATGAGATCCACCCCAGGTTGATGGCAGGGGGCAGGGGAGTTATGAGATCCACCCCAGGTTGATGGCAGGGGAGTTATGAGATCCACCCCAGGTTGATGGCAGGGGAGTTATGAGAACCAGGCCAGGGAAATGGCAGGGGGCAGGGGAGTTATGAGATCCACCCCAGGTTGATGGCAGGGGGCAGGGGAGTTATGAGATCCAGGCCAGGGAGATGGCAGGGGGCAGGGGAGTTATGAGATCCAGGCCAGGGAGATGGCAGGGGGCAGGGGAGTTACGAGATCCAGGCCAGGGAGATGGCAGGGGAGTTATGAGATCCAGGCCAGGTGGATGGCAGGGGGCAGGGGAGTTATGAGATCCACCCCAGGTTGATGGCAGGGGGCAGGGGAGTTACGAGATCCAGGCCAGGGAGATGACAGGGGAGTTATGAGATCCACCCCAGGTTGATGGCAGGGGAGTTATGAGATCCACCCCAGGTCGATTGCAGGGGGCAGGGGAGTTATGAGATCCAGGCCAGGGAGATGGCAGGGGGCAGGGGAGTTACGAGATCCAGGCCAGGGAGATGGCAGGGGAGTTATGAGATCCACCCCAGGTTGATGGCAGGGGAGTTATGAGATCCACCCCAGGTCGATTGCAGGGGGCAGGGGAGTTATGAGATCCAGGCCAGGGAGATGGCAGGGGGCAGGGGAGTTACGAGATCCAGGCCAGGGAGATGGCAGGGGAGTTATGAGATCCACCCCAGGTTGATGGCAGGGGAGTTATGAGATCCAGGCCAGGGAGATGGCAGGGGGCAGGGGAGTTATGAGATCCAGGCCAGGGAGATGGCAGGGGGCAGGGGAGTTACGAGATCCAGGCCAGGGAGATGGCAGGGGAGTTATGAGATCCAGGCCAGGTGGATGGCAGGGGGCAGGGGAGTTATGAGATCCACCCCAGGTTGATGGCAGGGGGCAGGGGAGTTACGAGATCCAGGCCAGGGAGATGACAGGGGAGTTATGAGATCCACCCCAGGTTGATGGCAGGGGAGTTATGAGATCCACCCCAGGTCGATTGCAGGGGGCAGGGGAGTTATGAGATCCAGGCCAGGGAGATGGCAGGGGGCAGGGGAGTTACGAGATCCAGGCCAGGGAGATGACAGGGGAGTTATGAGATCCACCCCAGGTTGATGGCAGGGGAGTTATGAGATCCACCCCAGGTCGATTGCAGGGGGCAGGGGAGTTATGAGATCCAGGCCAGGGAGATGGCAGGGGGCAGGGGAGTTACGAGATCCAGGCCAGGGAGATGGCAGGGGAGTTATGAGATCCACCCCAGGTTGATGGCAGGGGAGTTATGAGATCCAGGCCAGGGAGATGGCAGGGGGCAGGGGAGTTATGAGATCCAGGCCAGGGAGATGGCAGGGGGCAGGGGAGTTACGAGATCCAGGCCAGGGAGATGGCAGGGGAGTTATGAGATCCAGGCCAGGTGGATGGCAGGGGGCAGGGGAGTTATGAGATCCACCCCAGGTTGATGGCAGGGGGCAGGGGAGTTACGAGATCCAGGCCAGGGAGATGACAGGGGAGTTATGAGATCCACCCCAGGTTGATGGCAGGGGAGTTATGAGATCCACCCCAGGTCGATTGCAGGGGGCAGGGGAGTTATGAGATCCAGGCCAGGGAGATGGCAGGGGGCAGGGGAGTTATGAGAACCAGGCCAGGGAAATGGCAGGGGGCAGGGGAGTTATGAGATCCAGGCCAGGGAGATGGCAGGGGGCAGGGGAGTTATGAGATCCAGGCCAGGTTGATGGCAGGGGGCAGGGGAGTTATGAGATCCAGGCCAGGGAGATGGCAGGGGGCAGGGGAGTTATGAGATCCAGGCCAGGGAGATGGCAGGGGGCAGGGGAGTTATAAAGAGTAAGGCAAGATGATGATAGAACTGAGAGTGAGACATTTGCTCAACATTTATTACAATTTAAACTCAAACCAGTACTGCAGTCAGAAACCATTTTGAGTAAACCGACAGTTTTTATGTAATATGTGGGGCATATCTGAAAAAACTTCTAGATCATGATATCATTATAAGAGCATTATTTCTGTGTTTGCTTAGGGGTTGGTAAATTATTAAATGAAAAAAAAAGTTATCATGGCACAACAATAAATAACTTGTGTCGAAAGAATGATTTGTACAAAGAACATTTGGGTGAGAATGAAGTAATAATAATAGTAACCGCGGCTTATTTGAAGCTTGCTGTGAAAAATACTCTACTACAGGCCAGACACTTCAAATTATTGACACTTCAAATCATTATGTTAGGGCTTCCAATGTCCCTGTCATGTGTGGTTCTGGTAGGGGGTGTGACCATGAGAAATGAGTAATAACCTCAGTGATAGACTATCTCTGCAAGAATGGTGACTTGGTGGAGGGACGTGGTGGAGGGACATGATGGAGGGAGGTGATGGAGGGATGTGATGGAGGGATGTGGTGGAGGGACATGATAGAGGGACGTGATGGAGGGACATGATGGAGGGACGTGATGGAGAGACATGATGGAGGGACATGATGGAGGGACGTGGTGGAGGGACGTGATGGAGGGATGTGATGGAGGGACATGATGGAGGGACGGGATGGAGGGATGTGATGGAGGGATGTGGTGGAGGGACATGATGGAGGGACGTGATGGAGGGACATGATGGAGGGACGTGATGGAGAGACATGATGGAGGGACATGATGGAGGGACGTGGTGGAGGGACGTGATGGAGGGATGTGATGGAGGGACATGATGGAGGGACGGGATGGAGGGATGTGATGGAGGGATGTGGTGGAGGGACATGATGGAGGGACGTGATGGAGGGATGTGATGGAGGGACATGATGGAGGGACGGGATGGAGGGATGTGATGGAGGGATGTGGGAGCAGTTAGAAACATATTCATCATTAAAACAAGGAGAGCAGAGCAAATGGTGGGAATCATCACCTCCCTCCCAAAGCCATCTTCAGGACAGACTCCCTTCCTCACACTGGTTCGTGGATAAGGCTCCTCTTCTGGCCACAAAAGCAGTTTGTGTTTCAGAAGAAGTGAAATATGTAACTTTTTTCTATATTTACAAGACACATAAGTCCAGATGGATGTTGTCCTTTTGATTGAGTATTTTATAGAATTTCTTGACATCTTTGATCATCTCAAAAAGTGTCACTTTTGCTCCCAGGTCAAGAAACATCACAAAAGCATATCCCCCCCCCCCCCCCCCCCCCCCTTTCCAATCCATATCACGGCCCTTACCTTCTCCTGTGGCAGGCCAATGATGACCACAGACAATTATCCAGACAGATACAAAAATGACCATAGCATGTTGTTATTTGGACATGGGGAGTATTGGAGGGTGGGGGATGCCGATTGAAAGCAACCACAACAAATGTTCAAGTCCATCATCAACTCCATCAATCAATGGTTAAGGATGTCCAATAGTGGCCATGGGTGACAGAGAGAGTGTCCACATTCATCTGGTTAGAGTCCGAACACTGTCAGGCACACTGGCTGGCAAATGGCTGTGTTGTTAACAGGCAATATCCATCCCCAGTGGCAGTTCACCACAGTCAGTGAGTTCATCTGGAGGTCGAAGGAACATCAACGTGTCAGCCAGTCCAACAAGCCCCCACGAGGCACTGGGCTCTGTGTCTGCACTGTCTCTGAGGGAGTAGTGGGCAGCACAGGAGCAGTACATCACCAACCTATCGGTCACCTCACAAACAGTTACAAGAAAATTAAACATTGCTTTGAGAAATCAAATATGTAAAATGGCTTGCTAGGCCTTTACAGGTGGTAAGAGATTCAACCTTCAGTTGACGTCCCTCGAAGGACCTGCAGACATCCTTGTTAACTGCTTTGCCCAATTTGATCAAACTGAGCATCGCAAAGCATTGGCATTTTAAAGAGCTTCATTCTGCCCCAATACTTCACTTCCAGCTATTCCATTTAAAGGATTTAATGAGATAGATATCAACCCACGAATTCCCCGGATCATAGAGAGTATAATACATGGTGGGCCAATTCCAGCCAGCTGCCAAATCTCGACAAGCCATTACACATGCTTGCTATATTTTACCTATAGATCGGACTACATCAAATGATCTTTTTGTAATGACAACTTGGCAAACTGAGTAGGCTCCGCAACCATTTACAGACACAGGCCTCGGCAGCCTGCGTAGACGATATCATGTGGTTTGGTTGTACATGTCTGTATACAGGTGGCGGACGTACATTTATAAAAAGCAAACCATCCAAAGCGTGTATTTAATGTGTACCAGTTTGGATGTTTTCAGAAACAAAAAGTATAAAGAAAACAAATGCTAGTATGTACATCTAAAATAACACATCTTTGGTATGACATGAGCACATGAAAAGAACTTAGCATGAGACTGTGACCTCCATGGAAATCATACACTGCTCAACTTCTTCTCCCTCGCCACGTCATTCTCCTGTTCAGAAAAATTAGCTCATTTTAATGAAATAATGATTCCCATTAGATAGCATTATGGCCGCTGACTGGCAATTTTAATGGGAATAACAGCAAGCCTTTGAGCTCTGGTAAACATGATTTTGTATCATGATGTTTCTCTTTCTTTATATCTCCCTCATTTCATTTTCCTCCAGAAACCTTGTTTATTGCACATTCCTTTTTCACTCCAAACACAGCGTGAAAGAACTGTCATTATCCATTCCCTGGTGCAGGCACCCTACAATGTTGTCGCTGTATGGGCCAGAGCTGTAACCAAAGCGATGTTAACGTGTCATGCATGTTGCATCACGTTTCAAGTTTCCCAAGAGCCAGGAGGAGGGGAGCAGGAGGGCCACTTTGAAGTGTTTGGAAAAATAAAGAGAGATGATAGCAGAACTCCCAGGATGCATCAGCCTTCATAATGGTCACATTCCGGGTGCCAGATGCCGAAGGCATCTAGCCATGTAAATTTATATTTTTTTGTTTTCTTCTCCTCACCTCCGCCCCCTTGTGGCTTCCCATGCCAATGTGCTAAAAAAGGCCCCAAAGAACCACTCCGCTCCATTGCCCTCTATTCAAGAGTCATGGTGGACCTGTGGCATCCCCACCCTGCCTCAACTGACAGCCTGTCGCTCCAGCTGTTAGCGTCCAAAGGTGAGCGTGGTGGTGCGCTCTGGGGGAGGGAAGGGACCACCGGTGCCCTCGGACGGGACTCTGAGGATAGAGGGCGGTGAGCGGGGCCTGGCCCTCACCCCCATGGTGGCAGAGGGCACAGTGGGCAGCGCTACAGTCTGTATGGTGGCCCTCTCGCGTGGCCCCAGCTCCTCCAGGCCCTGTGGGGGGCCCTCGTAGCCCATGTTGAGCCGCAGGGGCTGATGGGCTTGGCAGTAGTCCACGATAGGCTGCTCATACCGGTAGTACGTTAGGGCGCCCATCTGGTGCGGGGCCTGTTTAGAAGAGGGAGGGAGGGAGGGAGGGAGGGAGGGAGGGAGGGAGGGAGGGAGGGAGGGAGGGAGGGAGGGAGGGAGGGAGGATGACGCAGGGATTGAGAATGGCAGAGGGAGAGAGAGAGAATGTGGGAGAAATTAGGTGGGAGAGGGAGAGGAGGGGCAGAGAGAAAAAAACATCAGAGATGTCAATCTCAAATGCTTCTATTTTTTGTTGAGAGCTCTGTGCACTCTAGATATCAACAAGCATTTGGGAACAAATATTCATCAATAATTATAGTAATATCTACAATTCAAACAAATATTTTTGTCAAACAGTGAGTCGTTTGTCAGAAAACAATAACAATGTGTATCAATTCCCTAAATGAGTCATTCATTTACATTTGAGTCATTTAGCAGACTCTCTTATCCAGAGTGATTTACAGTTAGTGCATTCATCTTAAGAAAGCCAGCTGGAACAACCACATATCACAGTCACTTATCGTTCTATGTCATTTCAGCAAGCCATGACACCATCTCAGATTATTCTGAAATCTTTTCTGTAGTTAAAAACAGAATAGATGAGCTTTCCCGCAAAATTATTTTGCTGACATTTAATTTGATCTCTGAGAAATTAAGCTAATTGATTGTACCCAAATTGGCCCTTTTAATTAAAAGGATTTACATTAAATTATATTTATTATATATTTACATTACATATCAGTATAGTACCCAACATCTGATTTGGACTATTGAGAAAGACATGAAGAAGATCCGTTTCGGATCAAAACATTGTCATTAAAGAGGTGAATTGGGAAGTTCAACAATATGGACGAACACCCCACACACCATGCCACCCACGAACACCCCACACACCATGCCACCCACGAACACCCCACACACCATGCCATCCACGAACACCCCACACACCATGCCACCCACGAACACCCCACACACCATGCCATCCACGAACACCCCACACACCATGCCATCCACGAACACCCTACACACCATGCCACCCACGAACACCCCACACACCATGCCACCCACGAACACCCCACACACCATGCCATCCACGAACACCCCACACAACATGCCACCCACGAACACCCCACACACCGTGCCATCCACGAACACCCTACACACCATGCCACCCACGAACACCCCACACACCATGCCATCCACGAACACCCCACACAACATGCCACCCACGAACACCCCACACACCATGCCACCCACGAACACCCCACACACCATGCCACCCATGAACACCCCACGCCATCCACAAACACCCCACACACCATGCCACCCACGAACACCTCACACACCATGCCACCCACAAACACCCCACACACCATGCCACCCACGAACACCCCACACACCATGCCACTCACAAACACCCCACACACCATGCCACCCATGAACACACTACACACCATGCCACCCACGAACACCCCACACACCATGCCACCCATGAACACCCCACGCCTTCCACAAACACCCCACACACCATGCCACCCACAAACACCTCACACACCATGCCACCCACGAACACCCCAAGCCATCCACGAACACCCCACACCCCATGCCACTCACAAACACCCCACACACCATGCCACCCACGAACACCCCACACACTATGGAGCTGCACTTCGAGTATTGGTTCTTCACCCTATGTAATTTATTTCCGTGCAAATCCGGTGATGTTTTTTTTCCCTGTTCAGAGACATTAGCAATTGAAGTTGCTTGTATTATTTACCATATATTTGTGTGAAAGTACCGGATGCCACTGTTCCTGCTACTGCCACACCCTTATCCATTATCCATTTTGCTGGTCTCTTGTGTTTATTAAATGGATCACAACATTTTCTTTGCAAAAGGTGGGTAGAAACACAATAGCTTTTGCTCAATGTCTTTTTACCCAATGTGAGGGTAGCATCTGTCTTTTTATACGGTGTACACCATGCTGATTTCTATTTTCAAATAGGCATGCAGCCGTCCACATACATAAATATGTCCTACATAAAAGAGAGGATCAGTGTAAACTGAAGCAGAGATCCATAGAGTCTAGACAACCACAAATGATACAAAATCAGCCACAGACACAGGATGTTCACTGCTGTTACAGCATTCTCCCCTCATTCAAGTACAATGACATAACTCAAAATTACTATGCTCGCTCCATCACCATGTCACTTGTGTCAGTGCCAGAAGCACTCGTCACATTTGGTGCTGTGTCAAGTCTCCCATTCCCTCCGCAACCAGAGCACAGTGCCAAACAAACAGATGAGGGACTTCCAGCGTTTTCCCCAACTCACTGCCTGAGTTCACTGCCTTAACAAAGACCAATTAGTGGAGGTTGAAAGGTGCCCAGAAACAATAGTGAGAGATGGCAGTCGTCTGGAATTAAACACATGTGCCTGACAGCGATGATCAGATCTTACAATGGCGGCTGTGACAGAAACAAACAAAACAAACAACAACAACAAATAGGAAGCTAAGAAAGAAAGCAGAGAGAGATAAATAATTCCAAGGGTGCTGTCTTGTCTGGGAGGATACTGCATCAATTCAGCCCTATAAGTTCTCTAGTCTGTTGGCTGACAGAGCAAAAACAAAATGAGCCTCCTCTTTGGGTAACATGGATTCAAGGTTTATACAAGAGTAGAAGTCATGGACCCAGTCAGTTGAGCAAGATCAGTCATTCAGATAGTTGAGTTACCACAGGCAGAAGTGTGGAATAACAATCAAAGTAGCCGTGCGCAAAGTTAAAGAGATCAGACAGATACCAAACATATAGTCCCACTGAGCTATATTGACTTGATTTGGTGTCTAATGAGCAGGGTTGGGGGCAATTCCATTTTAATTCCAGTCAATTCAGAAAGTAAACAAAATGCCAATTTCCTCATTGAAAAGCATTGAAGAGAATTGGAATTTCAGACTACTTCCTGAATTGATTGGAATTGAAATGGAATTGACCCCAACCCTGTTAAGGCATAGGTTCCAATTCCTGGCTAATCTGACTGGGAACAGACTGGCCTATGTCAATAAATACAGAAAACAAACAAACTGTACAGACTACAGAGAAAGTATGACCTCTTTTCACAAATCTGTCCCTCCCCCCTCTCTCAAATGGACTCCATTAAGCTAGACCTATACTCATTACATTATGTGCACTCAGCGGATTACTCCCCCCTCTCTCTGAGTCTCTCCCCCTCCTCCCTCCTCCCCCCATACACCCCTCCCCCTTATGATTAATTAATGGATATTAACTCCTAACTGTTTCAGTGGATTCTGTCGAAGTGCCAGGGCATAAATCTTCCCAGAATGCTAGGAATGTGTGTGTGTGTGTGTGTCAGAGAGAGAGACAGAAAGAGAGAGAGAGAGAGAGAGAGAGAGAGAGAGAGAGAGAGAGAACCTGTTAACACACACCTGGCAGTCTAGCAGCAACTCCACAGCACTCTCTGGCCTCAGCGTTTTGTGATTGAATTGTCTCCTCAGAGAGGAGTGGAATGGAATTAGGTGTAAATCTCAGACTGATGCGCTTGGTGTGATGAACCAGCTTAATTGGCTTACATTGTTCTTTTTGTTTGTCTCCAAAGAGAGAAAAATGTCCCCATTGGTTAATATTTATAACAGTGACAGTGCCTCGGGCAAAGACAATGCAAATGGTTCCCTTGGACCGCTTCGCCAAAACACTTTCACTTTGATCCTCTCAGCTCCGCCTCGTCTGTCTGTCTGGACACTAGGATACTATAGCAAAGGGGAAAGATGGAGAGCGGACCCATACTCATGCATTTGCAATATGACCTTACAGTATGTTTCCAGGTAGTCTCTTAGGAACCAGGATGTGAGAGTGAATCAGAGCCATTGATTCTCTGTGCTGTGGAAGGTCACATTCAGAGAAGTGTATCCATCCCACATGCCTGCTACTCATTACGGATAGCAGTGTGCACAGTGACCGGAAACGTCATTTGCAGCTGCTAAAAACTAGTACAGTGTGGAAAGACATTACCATCATTTATTGCAATGTGATATCTATATTTAATTAAATGTAATTCACTTGTCATGAAAATACTTCACTTACTCTGATTATATGGAATAGAAATAATTGTGTTCCAGAGTGCTGATTTGGTAAGGTACTTATAATGCTATCAGGGGTAAAGCTCTGTTTTCATAATGTGTTTGCAACGTGAGTGATCTCCCTCTCTTTGTGTGTGTGTGTGTGTGTGTGTGTGTGTGTGTGTGTGTGTGTGTGTGTGTGTGTGTGTGTCTGCTGAACTGTAGGCCTAAATATATCCAATAAAATAAATAAAAAATTGTCACATGCTTCGTAAACTACAGGTGAAGAGCAACAGTGAAATGCTTACTTACGGGTCCTTTTGCAGAGTTAAAGATTTAAAAAAAAGTGTTATTAAAATATAAATAATGACACAAGGAATAAATACACAGTGAATCACGAATAACAATAACGAGAAAAATAACATGGCTATATGTGTGGCCTATACACTGAGTGTACACAACATTAAGAACACCTTCCTAATATTGAGTTGCACCACCCCCTTTTGCCTTCAAAACAGCCTTAAAGCTTTCACCTGGATTCACCTGGTCTGTCATGGAATGAGAAGGTGTCCTTAATGTTTCGTACACCCAGTGTATGTGTGTGTGTCACTGCGTAGGTGCGTGAGTCTGCAACATTAATGTTGTCCTTTCCTTGCGTGCAGGTTTAGACGGCACAGATATTGCACTGGGGGCATCCATGACATGGAGCCCACCAGACAGGTTTTCAGCCCCAGAAAAACAGACGGTGTCTGAGGGGAAGTTTAGCCAAACATCATTACATTTACAAAAACAAAGCATGACCCCAGAGGAAAGCAGCTGCAATCCATGTACGTACAGTCCATTACTGTGTGGCCATTTGCATCTGTGTGTTTGTGTGTGCATGTGTGTGCGTGTGTGTGTGTGTGTGTGTGTGTGTGTGTGTGTGTGTGTGTGTGTGTGTGTGTGTGTGTTTGTGTGTATGTTTGTGTGTATCAAATCATAGCAAATTTTATTAGTCACATGCACCGAATACAACAGGTGTAGGTAGTAGACCTTACAGTGAATTGCTTACTTACGAGCCCCTAACCGACAGTGCAGTTTCAAAAAATACGGATAAGTATAAGCGATAAAAGTAACAAGTAAAAAATAAAAATAACAATACATACAGGGGGGTGCCGGTACAGAGTCAGTGTGTGGGGGCACCGGTTAGTATGTGTGTGTGCCCGTGTATGTGTGTGTGTCCGTGCTAGCTAAGTGAGTGAAGTGAACATTCTGGCATTCCTATTCCATTCCGTAAGCAATCATCATCTGCTGTAAAACAAACCCAACAGTCTAACAAGTCACTAAGCTTGTCGTAAGGACCGGATGTTGGGACAACCTTAAGGGCAGTAATTAGCAGGAGACAGCTGGATCAGGTGCAAAATAGTGTCCAGTGAAGGTAGTTCCAGGTGAATGACAAAATACAATGAATATTTACAAAATGAACAGACTCAAGTCTGAATCGAAAACCTAAGCCTCAATCAGGCCTACCTTGCCAAACCAACTATAGCAGATTGGGGTATACCAGGCTATGGACAGCCTCCCCACACAGCTCACATACCAGAGCTGAACATAACTCCTGCTGACATACCAGAGCTGAACATAACTCCTGCTGACATACCAGAGCTGAACATAACTCCAGCTCACATACCAGAGTTGAACATAACTCCTGCTCACATACCAGAGCTGAACATAACTCCTGCTGACATACCAGAGCTGAACATAACTCCTGCTCACATAGCAGAGCTGAACATAACTCCTGCTCACATACCAGAGCTGAACATAACTCCAGCTCACATACCAGAGCTGAACATAACTCCAGCTCACATACCAGAGCTGAACATAACTCCAGCTCACATACCAGAGCTGAACATAACTCCAGCTCATATACCAGAGCTGAACATAACTCCAGTTCACATACCAGAGCTGAACATAACTCCAGTTCACATACCAGAGCTGAACATAACTCCTGCTCACATACCAGAGCTGAACATAACTCCTGCTCACATACCAGAGCTGAACATAACTCCAGCTCACATACCAGAGCTGAACATACCTCCTGCTGACATACCAGAGCTGAACATAACTCCTGCTCACATACCAGAGCTAGAACATAACTCCTGCTCACATACCAGAGCTGAACATAACTCCAGCTCACATACCAGAGCTAGAACATAACTCCAGCTCACATACCAGAGCTGAACATAACTCCTGCTCACATACCAGAGCTGAACATAACTCCAGCTCACATACCAGAGCTGAACATAACTCCAGCTCACATACCAGAGCTAGAACATAACTCCAGCTCACATACCAGAGCTGAACATAACTCCTGCTGACATACCAGAGCTGAACATAACTCCTGCTCACATACCAGAGCTGAACATAACTCCTGCTCACATACCAGATCTGAACATAACTCCTGCTCACATACCAGAGCTGAACATAACTCCTGCTCACATACCAGAGCTGAACATAACTCCTGCTCACATACCAGAGCTGAACATAACTCCTGCTGACATACCAGAGCTGAACATAACTCCTGCTGACATACCAGAGCTGAACATAACTCCTGCTCACATACCAGAGCTGAACATAACTCCTGCTCACATACCAGAGTTGAACATAACTCCTGCTCACATACCAGCGCTGAACATAACTCCTGCTCACATACCAGAGCTGAACATAACTCCTGCTGACATACCAGAGCTGAACATAACTCCTGCTGACATACCAGAGCTGAACATAACTCCTGCTCACATACCAGAGCTGAACATAACTCCTGCTCACATACCAGAGCTAGAACATAACTCCAGCTCACATACCAGAGCTAGAACATAACTCCAGCTCACATACCAGAGCTGAACATAACTCCTGCTCACATACCAGAGCTAGAACATAACTCCAGCTCACATACCAGAGCTAGAACATAACTCCAGCTCACATACCAGAGCTGAACATAACTCCAGCTCACATACCAGAGCTGAACATAACTCCTGCTCACATACCAGAGCTGAACATAACTCCTGCTCACATACCAGAGCTGAACATAACTCCTGCTCACATACCAGAGCTGAACATAACTCCAGCTCACATACCAGAGCTGAACATACCTCTTGCTGACATACCAGAGCTGAACATAACTCCTGCTCACATACCAGAGCTAGAACATAACTCCTGCTCACATACCAGAGCTGAACATAACTCCAGCTCACATACCAGAGCTAGAACATAACTCCAGCTCACATACCAGAGCTGAACATAACTCCTGCTCACATACCAGAGCTGAACATAACTCCAGCTCACATACCAGAGCTGAACATAACTCCAGCTCACATACCAGAGCTAGAACATAACTCCAGCTCACATACCAGAGCTGAACATAACTCCTGCTGACATACCAGAGCTGAACATAACTCCTGCTCACATACCAGAGCTGAACATAACTCCTGCTCACATACCAGATCTGAACATAACTCCTGCTCACATACCAGAGCTGAACATAACTCCTGCTCACATACCAGAGCTGAACATAACTCCTGCTCACATACCAGAGCTGAACATAACTCCTGCTGACATACCAGAGCTGAACATAACTCCTGCTGACATACCAGAGCTGAACATAACTCCTGCTCACATACCAGAGCTGAACATAACTCCTGCTCACATACCAGAGTTGAACATAACTCCTGCTCACATACCAGCGCTGAACATAACTCCTGCTCACATACCAGAGCTGAACATAACTCCTGCTGACATACCAGAGCTGAACATAACTCCTGCTGACATACCAGAGCTGAACATAACTCCTGCTCACATACCAGAGCTGAACATAACTCCTGCTCACATACCAGAGCTAGAACATAACTCCAGCTCACATACCAGAGCTAGAACATAACTCCAGCTCACATACCAGAGCTGAACATAACTCCAGCTCACATACCAGAGCTGAACATAACTCCTGCTCACATACCAGAGCTGAACATAACTCCTGCTCACATACCAGAGCTGAACATAACTCCTGCTCACATACCAGAGCTGAACATAACTCCAGCTCACATACCAGAGCTGAACATAACTCCAGCTCACATACCAGAGCTGAACATAACTCCAGCTCACATACCAGAGCTGAACATAACTCCAGCTCACATACCAGATCTGAACATAACTCCTGCTCACATACCAGAGCTGAACATAACTCCAGCTCACATACCAGAGCTGAACATAACTCCAGCTCACATACCAGAGCTGAACATAACTCCAGCTCACATACCAGAGCTGAACATAACTCCAGCTCACATACCAGAGCTGAACATAACTCCAGCTCACATACCAGAGCTGAACATAACTCCTGCTCACATACCAGAGCTGAACATAACTCCAGCTCACAGGTGAAACAGGTACCTTTATATCTATGGCCCTTCCCTATGGACCAAACCTTTAACCATGGAGCTCTTTACCCAAATATGGCATATCAAATCATGTAACAGACATCATCATTATACCCACATTTACATATTCCATCTAAATAAACATCTTAAACATTCCTAGCTTATCCTCAAAGCGAGAATACTTTCCATGAATGAATACACATTTCATAATAATAGTTCTGCAGGCCAACAGGAGAGAAAACGTACTCCTTATGGAGCCGTGCACCCATTTTGCCCGGACATGACAGACAAGACATGAAGCTTCGAGACACGCAAACTTCAAACACAGGACGCATTACAATATTTAAATAAACACACTTTTCTCGTCAGTGTGCCAAAGTGCTCATGTGCACCTAAACATCACATCCACTGGGAGGATTGCAAAGTGGTAAATTACTGCATTTAAATGTGAAACTGAAATACGTCACAATGCAACTTGACCAAACATTTCCACTACACATAAATAGCCTTGCGCACAGTAAATACCCAAAAGTATATATATTTAGGATAAATTAATTACTACATAAAGTATGTGGGGAAACATGAACTCCCTAAACAGTTTATAAGGGGAGTTAATGCGCGTTTGTGACCAGAGCTACCGAGTCAGCTTTGTCACAAAACTCTTCACCCAGGCTTTTGGCCCTGTCTACAGAGCTCTGACACCCTCTGTCCTCAGTCATTTGGCAGATAGCCCTGGAAGTGGGGCAGAGTTTTCCTTTATGGGTGTGTTATCCAGGTGTGTTATCCACATGTGTGTATTTAAATCCAAGTGTTTCTCTAAACAAGCTGTTACCCTCCTGCTAATTCCTTAATGCACGCCACTCCCTTTATGTGCACTGCAGTATTGATTACAGGTCTCTGACACCACACAAATGAACCGGCTTCACTCCACACATAAGCACACACACACGCATTGACATACACACGCACATACAGAGCTAAATAAAATGTTCTCTGCCCCCTTCACGCACCAGCATCTGACCACCGTTGATGCACTGTGTCCTCAGCTGTACAGACACTAGAGGAGGTTCTAAGGACAGATCACAGCAAATGGGCCTTGAAATGTTAGTCAATGCTCAACACGGGTCCCCCTGTACTACATTCCCAAGTTTTTCTCTTGTACTCCATGCCCTAGTCTTTCACATTCAACACAGAGCATTATTACCGCTGCTATTGATTTCTCTGCTGCGTTTCTGCGGCTGCATGGAAAAGTAGTACGGCTAAAATGGCCAACAACTCGAACCTCTCAGAGTTTGACAGGCTCTGTAGCTGCTACTGGGAATATAAAACACTTGCTTCTCCACTCAGAGTGGGAACAAGAGATTCTGTCGTGACATTTCATGTACTGCTCTTTTAGTCCACAGTTCCTTGCATCGCTCAAGGATAAATCTGTGTCTGCACTGTCCTGACACAGGGGTCAACGACCTTAGATTCATTCATTAGGGAATCTGTCCGTAGACTCTTATATGTTGTTGTTGTTTTTTATTCAATAGAAGGGCTTCGTGTGTTTGCTCATTCAAATCATCACAAGTGTCCCCCATGAATAAGGATGGGGCTTATTCAGTTAACTCAAACAAAAGGGATGAGAATTAATGCAAAAAAGACAACAGGGTGTCCTTGTAGGTACTTCACATGGCTTTCATTTAGTCTAAGTCAGCATGGGGCTATAAGTTCTAGAGTGAGTCATCTATAGTTCATCATGGTAATGCCGGGTTGACCGAAAAGACATACTGTAATAATGAGTAAAAAGCTATCCTCTACACAGTCTGACTGATGCAAACACTCAAACAACAACTGATAGAACATTCGCTCTTATTAAGCAAGTGCATTTTTTTCTGTGGAAATGATGTCTGGCAAGATAAACAGAAAAACGGGTATAAAGGAAGTTATGGCGAGGTGTTATTTGTGTCAAAGGGATACCATTAGTTTAATATTTTTCTGTTTTTCTTTGTGAATTTAAACTTTCCAGATTACTTGGCCTGAACCCTGGGTGCTCTGTCCAAGTGATGACCACAGGGCAAAATAAGGACTGTGTGGCCAGTCTTGGCTCCACGCTAGGCTGTGTGTCTGAATTTAATCAGAGATATTGGGAAGGAGTGAGCCTGACGTTGTACAGGCTATTAAAGACCTGACTAATAAGACATGTCAGGACGACCTAGGTGACCACCATCCCAATATACAGAACTTTAACTTACCTAGCTATCTCCGTCCCTGTCTCTTCCTGTCTCTCCCACTCTCTAATATACAGACCTTTAACTTACCTAGCTATCTCCGTCCCTGTCTCTTCCTGTCTCTCCCACTCTCTAATATACAGAACTTTAACTTACCTAGCTATCTCCGTCCCTGTCTCTTCCTGTCTCTCCCACTCCCTAATATACAGAACTTTAACTTACCTAGCTATCTCCGTCCCTGCTTCTCTTCCTGTCTCTCCCACTCTCTAAATATAATATAAATATAAAAATATAAATATAAAGTCTCTCACAGTTGCCGTCTGCTATAGACCACCCTCTGCCCCCAGCTGTGCTCTGGACACCATATGTGAACTGATTGCCCCCCATATATCTTCAAAGCTCGTGCTGCTAGGCAACCTAAACTGGAACATGCTTAACACCCCAGTCATCCTACAATCTAAGCTTGATGCCCTCAATCTCACACAAATTATCAATGAACCTACCAGGTACCACCCCAAAGCCGTAAACACGGGCACCCTCATAGATATAATCCTAACCAACTTGCCCTCTAAATACACCTCTGCTACCAAGATCTCAGCGATCACTGCCTCATTGCCTGCATCCGTAATGGGTCAGCAGTCAAACGACCTCCACTCATCACTGTCAAACGCTCCCTGAAACACTTCAGTGAGCAGGCCTTTCTAATCGACCTGGCCGGGGTATCCTGGAAGGATATTGATCTCATCCTGTCAGTAGAGGATGCCTGGTTATTTAAAAAAAATGCCTTCCTCACCATCTTAAATAAGCATGCCCCATTCAAGAAATTTAGAACCCAGAACAGATATAGCCCTTGGTTCTCTCCAGACCTGACTGCCCATAACTAACACAAAAACAACCTATGGCGTTCTGCATTAGCATCGAACAGCCGCCGTGATATGCAACTTTTCAGGGAAGCTAGAAACCAATATACACAGGCAGTTAGAAAAGCCAAGGCTAGCTTTTTAAAACAGAAATTTGCTTCCTGCAACACAAACTCAAAAAAGTTCTGGGACACTGTAAAGTCCATGGAGAATAAGAACCTCCTCCCAGCTGCCCACTGCACTGAAGATAGGAAACACTGTCACCACCGATTAATCAACTATAATTGAGAATTTCAATAAGCATTTTTCTACGGCTGGCCATGCTTTCCACCTGGCTACCCCTACCCCGGTCAACAGCACTGCACCCCCCACAGCAACTCGCCCAAGCCTTCCCCATTTCTCCTTCTCCCAAATACAGTCAGCTGATGTTCTGAAAGAGCTGCAAAATCTGGAACCCTACAAATCAGCCGGGCTAGACAATCCGGACCCTTTCTTTCAAAAATTATCTGCCGAAATTGTTGCCACCCTTATTACTAGCCTGTTCAACCTCTCTTTCGTGTCGTCTGAGATTCCCAAAGATTGGAAAGCAGCTGCGGTCATCCCCCTCTTCAAAGGGGGGGACACTCTTGACCAAAACTGCTACATACCTATATCTATCCTACCCTGCCTTTCTAAGGTCTTCGAAAGCCAAGTCAACAAACAAATTACCGATCATTTCGAATCCCACCATACCTTCTCCGCTATGCAATCTGGTTTCAGAGCTGGTCATGGGTGCACCTCAGCCACGCTCAAGGTCCTAAACAACATCTTAACCGCCATCGATAAGAAACAATACTGTGCAGCCGTATTCATTGACCTGGCCAAGGCTTTCGACAATCACCACATCCTCATCAGCAGACTCGACAGCCTTGGTTTCTCAAATGATTGCCTCACCTGGTTCACCAACTACTTTTCTGATAGAGTTCAGTGTGTCAAATCGGAGGGTCTGTTGTCTGGGCCTCTGGCAGTCTCTGTCGGGGTGCAACAGGGTTCTCTGTATACATCAATGATGTCGCTCTTGCTGCTGGTGAGTCTTTGATACACCTCTACGCAGATGACACCATTCTGTATACTTCTGGCCCTTCTTTGGACACTGTGTAAACAACCCTCCAGGCGAGCTTCAATGTCATACAACTCTCCTTTTGTGGCCTCCAATTGCTCTTAAATACAAGTAAAACTAAATGCATGCTCTTCAACCGATCGCTGCCTGCACCTGCCCGCCTGTCCAACATCACTACTCTGGACGGCTCTGAATATGTGGACAACTACAAATACCTAGGTGTCTGGTTAGACTGTAAACTCTCCTTCCAGACTCACATCAAACATCTCCAATCCAAAGTTAAATCTAGAATTGGCTTCCTATTTCGCAACAAAGCATCCTTCACTCATGCTGCCAAACATACCCTTGTAAAACTGACCATCCTACCAATCCTCAACTTCGGCGATGTCATTTACAAAATAGCCTCTAATACCCTACTCAATAAATTGGATGCAGTCTATCACAGTGCCATCCGTTTTGTCACCAAAGCCCCATATACTACCCACCACAGCGACCTGTGCGCTCTCGTTGGCTGGCCCTCACTTCATACTCGTCGCCAAACCCACTGGCTCCATGTCATCTACAAGACCCTGCTAGGTAAAGTCCCCCCTTATCTCAGCTCGCTGGTCACCATAGCAGCACCCACCAGTAGCACGCCCTCCAGAAGGTATATCTCTCTGGTCACCTCCAAAACTAATTCTTCCTTTGGCCGCCTCTCCTTCCAGTTCTCTGCTGCCAATGACTGGAACGAACTACAAAAATCTCTGAAACTGGAAACACTTATCTCCCTCACTAGCTTTAAGCACCAGCTGTCAGAGCAGCTCACAGATTACTGCACCTGTACATAGCCCATCTATAATTTAGCCCAAACAACTACCTCTTTCCCTACTGTATTTATTTATTTATTTTGCTCCTTTGCACCCCATTCGATCTTTACTTTGCACATTCTTCTACTGCAAATCAACCATTCCAGTGTTTTACTTGCTATATTGTATTTACTTCGCCACCATGGCCTTTTTTGCCTTTACCTCCCTTATCTCACCTCACTTGCTCACATTGTATATAGACTTATTTTTCTACTGTATTATTGACTGTATGTTTGTTTACTCCACGTGTAACTCTGTCGCCAGGTTGCAATTGTAAATGAGAACTTGTTATCAACTTGCCTACCTGGTTAAATAAAGGTGAAATAAATACAATTATAAAAAATATACAGAGCTATCTCCGTCCCTGTCTCTTCCTGTCTCTCCCACTCTCTAATATACCGAACTTTAACTTACCTAGCTATCTCCGTCCCTGTCTCTTCCTGTCTCTCCCACTCTCTAATATACAGAACTTTAACTTACCTAGCTATCTCCGTCCCTGTCTCTTCCTGTCTCTCCCACTCTCTAATGTACATAACATTTTAACTTATCTAGCTATCTCCGTCACTATCTCTGCCTTTCTCGCCCACTCTCTGACTCACTTGTATTGTCCTTTCTCCAAAGGTATTTGCTTCTAATAGAAATAAACATGATACAGGTAAGAGATGCATCTCTAAATGGTAGGCAGCACTATGAGGTCACTCAATTTCCTCATGATCTCATCCTCCTCGGCCGTATCGCTCTAAGACAGTAAAAGCACTGGAAGTTATTTTTTTGTACTGTAAAGTTGATTTCCCGTTTCAACAGAATTTCATTTAGGGCTTACACAGCTGAAAAGGGGAGTTTGCTGTGAAATGTCAGGCTGTAATTATAGTGTGGTGTAATGCCGCTCCTCTCTCCTCGCCCACCACTCTTTGTGTGATTGCATTAGCGAGAAGGTACGGCAGTGTGAGAAGCAGCCTTGGTGCAATGCTGGGTAGCTTATTTGAGTGTGGCATCGCTTAGTTTGACTGTTTTCTTTATGTGATTAAGTGTGTGTTTATGTGTGTGTTTGAGTGAGTGTGTGTGTGATACTGGGTATTCTAATGAGTGAGCATCACAGCCACTAATTTTAATTAAAGCAACAACCACTTATTTGGTAGTAATTATGATAGATTGTGGACTGCTGAATTAATGAGGGGGTGTACGTTTTAAACTGTAAAAAATAATTAACCATGTGGGCTAAAGTGATGAGGGAAGAAGAATCCAGGTTGTTGGAAACAGCCCCTAAAGAGATATGTTGTTTTCATACACGCAGCGTACATCGTGATCACTCTTCACAATCAAAGAGAACATTTCACTGAGAAACCTTGACCAGGCTGCACCTCTGAGGCTGGTGCATCACAGAGCTGAATATCAATCAGAGGTAATGGATACAGGTTAGGACTGCTAGGCAGGAAGCTAGGCACGATTCAGACAGTGTAGGGCCAGGTAATTAGTGTAACGACTTGGCACATTCCTAGACCTTGATGCAGCACTGCAAGAGACGGAAATGGCACAGCTGCTTCCCCTATAAACTTTTCCTAACAATTTCTCTTTCTCTCTGTCTCTCTGTTTCGCTTGCTCTCAATCACTTGCTTGCTCTTTGAAACGTGCACACAGATAACAACAACACAACATGCACCCAGCAGCACAGGTGCACACAGAGACACATGCAAATACTGAGTGACAAGACCAGTGTTTCTCTACTAAACGTGGTTAGATGCCTGCTTTGCAAATGGTAATTAAAACAGCTTGGATCCTCAAATCCCTGATAAATATTTCATTAGGTGGCTCTTGGTGGATGCTATTGTTGACAGCACAACAATATTTACAATGGCCTTTAGAAATTATCGCACCCACAGGGACATCACCTACTCACACACAAATAACACAAATCCTAGACAAATTAATATACGTAATACTTGCTCATAACAGTAAATTCACATAACATATCAGTAGTTTTGAGTTCTGCAAAGTTGGTGTAAAAGGGGTGAATACATTTTGCTATCTATGAATAAGGACAAGTCATCTGGCACAGACAACCGGAATGGTAAAATGCTGAGGTTAGTAGTGGAATACATTGCGACTCCTGTTTGCCACATCTTCAGTTTAAGCCTAGAAGATGGTGTGTGCCCTCAGGTCTGGGGGGAGGCAAAGGTCATTCCGCTGCCCAAGAATAGTAAAGCACCCCGTTAATGGTTCAAACAGACGACCAATCAGCCTGTTACCGATGCTTAGCAAAAAAATAAAATAAATGGTGTTTGATCAAATACAATGTTATTTTATAGAAAACAAATTGGCAACAGACTTTCAGCATGCTTATAGGGAAGGGCACACAACATGCTTGACACTGACACAAATTACTAATGATTTGCTGAAAGAAATTGATAATAAGAAGATTGTGTGAGCTGTTTTGTTAGACTTCCGTGCTGCTTTTGATATCATTGATCATAACCTATTGCTGAAAAAACTTAGGTGTTATGGATTTACACCCTCTGCCTTATCATGGTTGAGAGTTACCTATCTAATAGAACACAGAGGGTTTTCTTTAATTGAAGCCTATCTAATGCAAATTTGGTTGAGTGTGGTGTACTGCAGGGTAGCCGGCTTGGGTCATTATTGTTTCTGTTTTTACTAGTGACCTTCCACTGACCTTGAAAAAAGCCTGTGTGTCTATACATGCTGACGCCTCAACAGTATACATGCCGGCTACGACAGTAAAATAAATAACTGACCACCTTAACATAGAGCTTCAGTCAGTTTTAGAATGGGTAACTAGCATTAGGCTGGAAATATATATATTTTGGGATAAATCACACACTCAACCCTAAACCTCATCTAGATATATTATTGAATAATGTGGTGATTGAGCAAGTTTAGAAGACTAAACTGCTGGGTGTAACCCAAAATAGCAAGCTGTCATGGTCAAAACATATAGACTGCTAAAATGGGAAGAGGTCTGTCCATGATAAGGCGTTGCTCTGCTTTCTTGACGTCTCAATCAACCAGACAGGTCCTACAGGCCCTAGGTTTGTCACACCTGGACGACTGCCCAGTTGTGCAGTCATGTGTGGCAAAGAAGGACCAAGGCAAATTTCCATTGGTCCAGAACAGAGCTGCACATATTGCACTTAGATGTACACGGAGGGCAAATGTCAATGACATGCATGTCAATTTCTCCTCACTATTGGTCTTTGTGCGAGGTGTTCATGTGTTGAAGGTACCGAACTGTCTGTTCAAGCAGTTCGGACACTAATCGGTACCACACAAGACATGCAACCAGAGGTCTCTTCACAGGTCCCAGGTCCAGAACAGAGGCTGGGAAATGCACAGTATTAAATAGAGCTGTGATTACATGGAACTCTCTGCCACCCCAGGTAACTCAAGCTAGCAATAAAACCAGATTGAAAAAACTGAAAAAAGAACACCTTACTGCACAACAGGGACTGTGAAGAGACACACAGACATTTGTATATATTTGGTATTGTAATTTGCATTGTATTATACACTGCTCAAAAAAATAAAGGGAACACTAAAATAACACATCCTAGATCTGAATGAATGAAATATTCTTATTAAATACTTTTTTCTTTACATTGTTGAATGTGCTGACAACAAAATCACACAAAAATTATCAATGGAAATCAAATGTATCAACCCATGGAGGTCTGGATTTGGAGTCACACTCGAAATTAAAGTGGAAAACCACACTACAGGCTGATCCAACTTTGATGTAATGTTGTTAAAACAAGTCAAAATGAGGCTCAGTAGTGTGTGTGGCCTCCACATGCCTGTATGACCTCCCTACAATGCCTGGGCATGCTCCTGATGAGGTGGCGGATGGTCTCCTGAGGGATCTCCTCACAGACCTGGACTAAAGCATCCGCCAACTCCTGGACAGTCTGTGGTGCTACGTGGCAATGGTGGATTGAGCGAGACATGATGTCCCAGATGTGCTCAATTGGATTCAGGTCTGGGGAACGGGCGGGCCAGTCCATAGCATCAATGCCTTCCTCTTGCAGGAACTGCTGACACACTCCAGCCACATGAGGTCTAGCATTGTCTTGCATTAGGAGGAACTCAGGGCCAACCGCACAAGCATATGGTCTCACAAAGGGACTGACGATCTCATCTCGGTACCTAATGGCAGTCAGGCTACCTCTGGCGAGCACATGGAGGGCTGTGCGTTCCCCCAAAGAAATGTCACCCCACACCATGACTGACCCACCGCCAACATCTGAGAAGTGGTCTGTGGTTATCACCTTCAGAACCACTCCTTTATTGGGGGTGTCTTGCTAATTTCCTATAATTTCCACCTGTTGTCTATTCCATTTGCACAACAGCATGTGAAGTTTATTGTCAATCCGTGTTGGTTCCTAACTGGACAGTTTGATTTCACAGAAGTGTGATTGACTTGGAGTTACATTGTGTTGTTTAAGTGTTCCCTTTATTTTTTTGAGCAGTGTATTATAATACACACAAAGCTAAATGGACATCAAACCAGGCTCCAATTTCAAACCAATGTTTTTATCAAATTGTTGTGCATATCTCTGTTTTATGTAGGTGTAGGTGTCTTCTGAAGGAGAGATAGAGAGGATGCATTCCAGGCACGAGATACCTGCCTCCACCCAATTGCGGGATCAGTGTCTTAATTACTGCCTGTAATCAGCCAGCGGAAAACAGATCTTCTCGCTCATTACCTGAAATGCTAGTGTCACAATAGACTTTCCAAAGTTAAGTCAATTTCCCTCGATGGGGAAAATTCCACTGTAACTTGAAACAGCCCAGCATTGGGGGGAAGAGAGGGAGAGGAGAGGTAGCTAGAGCAAAATAAAACCAATTGCCAAATTGCTTTAAGATGAAGCAGACACAAAAAAATGTAGAAACACTTTGGGTGGATGTGTCCTGTCTGTTTACTTACGTTTCAGGAGTGACAGTTTTGTTTCTCCATCAGTAGAGGCCTGAGGCTAGGAAAGGGATGTGTAGGCTACAAACACTTATCACCAGAGGTGATGCGATGAAGGGAATGAACCGAACACAGGTTGGCGTGTGCGGTTAAGGGCATGTTTCTGTTCCTCACACGTGTGGCCTCTGATGCCTAGTTTCTTGATGTAGAACAGGCTGCTGTCCACAGGCAACCTCAAAGGCTATAGAAGCCATTTACAAGGTGCTGTAGTCATGACCAGCCTGTTGCCGTGGTCCCAAGTGGACAGTTTGATTTCACAGAAGTGTGATTGACTTGGAGTTACATTGTGTTGTTTAAGTGTTCCCTTTATTTTTTTGAGCAGTGTATATTGTATTATGTAGGTTTATGTATATTAAGTATTCTATTTGGTGTGTTTTGTTTCCTGTTTGGACCCCAGGAAGAGTAGCCACTGCCTTGGCAGCAGCTAATTGGGGATCCTAGTAAAATACTACATACTAAACACACACGTGCACACGCAGGCACATACTCAGAAAGATGTTTTCACAAATTGGTAATCAATGGCCTTGTTTCCAACAACAACCTTGCTGGCTGTATAGCAACATGCACACACACAACCCACCCAATCCCTGTGAATACTTGGAATACGATATCAGATGAAGTGAATATTGGAATATGAGGACAAGAACTGGGAATTCTTCAAATGTAAAATATCTGAAGATCTGAATTCTTCTGAAAATTGAGAGTTTGGAATGGAGATTGGATTCCTCTTCTACACATACAGTGCCTTCAGAAAGTATTCATACCCCTTGACTTATTCCACATTAATTGTGTTACAACCTGAATTCGAAATGGATTATATACATTTCTATCTCACCCATTTACACACAATACACCATAATGACAAAGTGAGAACGTGTTTTTTTGAAAATGCTTTGAATATGAAATATGAATATGAAATACAAAAATATGAAATACAGAAATACAGAAATATGTGTTCACACCCCTGAGTCAATACATGCTGTATTTGTATATTGACTCAATAATACTTATTATTATAATACTTATTGACTTCGATGTTTCATTTGTAATTAATTTGCAAAAATGTCAAAAACATTATTCGACTTTGACATTGTGGATATTGTGTATAGGCCAGTGACACAACATCTCAATTCAATCCATTTTAAATTCAGGCTGTAACACAACACAATGTGGAAAAAGTCAAGGGGTGTGAAAACTTTCTGAAGGCACTGTACACATCTGACTGACAGCGTCTCTCACCACGTCCACAGCCTCTACGGTACAGCCCTGTCTGTGTCAGATCACTACCAAGGCAGTTATTGAGGCTAAGGTACATCTGTTTTTCGACCAAGTCCTTACCACAGCCAACAGTACAGCCCTGTTTGATATTCTCTGATGTGATGATCACATGCTTCGTAAATAACAGGTGTAGCCTAACAGTGAAATGCTTAGAGAAAAATAATATAACGATAACTATACATCTTTCTATTAAGATGTATAGTTAAGTAAGACTTCACAACGGGCTGATGTTGATTCAGTCTTACCGGCTATGGATTCTCTCTTCTGGATAAATCACACAAAACTCTTGACATGTCTGAATGCCTCACTGCACAGAGCATTCTCTGGGGAGGAGGAGAAGGAGAGATATACAGGGGTGCTACTCTTATCCTTACTCCTCCCTTTCAATCATGTAGGATTCATTCACTTTCAGTTTAGACTTAAAAGTGGGCCGGTGGTTCTCCCCTGTTGCTGTAATTGCTGTTTCCCGGTGTCTGTGATAGCTCAGATAGACTGTCTGACGTGCTAAATGACTTCCTTGAGGTAACCCGAAGCAGCACTGTCTATATAATAAGAAAAGGCTGATATTAAAGGAAGCCTGGAATCACAGTAATCCGGTGTGCTCCCTGGTATAAGTGATTTGAATATATTATTACACTGTGAACATCACACTACCTGTTACTGGAGAAGTGCTACTGTCAAATCGAAACAGGCCTCAACTGACAATGACTGGTTCAAAACCATCTCACAGAGGGGATGCTTAGTTATGAAACACTTCACTTAAATTATACATCATAACAGTGCCATAATATATTGTTGTAAACAGTACAATAAATGTCATAAGACGTCATGATATTTTAAGTGGCAGGACAGTGAGGCTATAATCAGCAGGCTGCACATGCCTTGTGAAGTTCAGCTGGAGGTAGAATAGAAAATTATTCTATGCGTGTTTTCTCATTATAGCCCTTACAAATTGTCTCGTTGTCCTGCTCCTATCGTGGAGCTAAAGTTGCCTTTTACTTCCATTATGCTAAGTTGATGCACCTCCTTTGTGGCTGTTGTGTCCTATTTGGAGTCAATGAGGAAGGCTCACAGGGGAAGGAGTCATTATCACTGTTTATTCACAGCAAGTCAGATGTCTGAAAGGACACAACTGTTTCTGTGTGTCACACTAGGCCTATTTTAGAACGTCATTTTTTCCTTTAACAAGCACTGTTTGGTAGCAGCCACTGCTGGTACATGTATCAAGGTGAATGCTATGATATTTCCTAGCAGATTAGCTATGGTCAGTCTTATACTGGATAAACACCTATGAGACAGGTTTGATCAAATATAATATCGCCATTAAGATCCTACATCTTATCAAATCAAAAATGTAATCAAATCAAATTTGTATTAGTCACAAGCGCCGAATACAACTGTCACGATCGTCGTAAGAAGCGGACCAAAGTGCAGCGTGGTGTGAATGCATCATTTAATAGATGACGAAAAACACAAAGTAAACTGTACAAAAACAATAAACAAATAACGACCGTGAAGCTATCATAAGAACCGTGCTGACACAAGCAACTAACATAGACAATCAACCACAAACAAACAGTGAAACCCAGGCAACCTAAGTAAGATTCTCAATCAGAGACAACTAATGACACCTGCCTCTGATTGAGAACCATACTACGCCGAAGCATAGAAATCCCAAGATCATAGAAAAACAAACATAGACTGCACACCCCAACTCACGCCCTGACCATACTAAATAACGACAAAACAAAGGAAATAAAGGTCAGAACATGACAACAACAGGTGTAGACCTTACATGGAAATGCTTACTGACGAGCCCCTAACCAACAATTCCAACAATCAACATAAAAATATGAATAATAAATAAATGTAACAAGTAATTAAAGAGCAGTAGTAAAATAACAATAGCGAGACTTTATACAGGGGGATACCGGCACACCGAGTCAATGTGAGTCAATGTGCGGGGGCACCGGTTAGTTGAGGTAATATGTACATGTAGGTAGAGTTATTAAAGTGACTATGCATAGATGATAACAACAGAGAGTAGCAGTGGTGTAAAAAGTGGTGGTGGTGGTGGGGGGGCAATGCAAATAGTCTGGGTAGCCATTTGATTAGTTGTTCAGGAGTCTTATGGCTTGGGGGTAGAAGCTGTTTAGAAGCCTCTTGGACCTTGACTTGGTGCTTTGGTACCGCTTGCCGTGCAGTGTCAGAGAGAACAGTCTATGATTAGGGTGATTGGAGTTTTTGACAATTTTTAGGGCCTTCCTCTGACACCGCCTGGTATAGAAGTCCTGGATGGCAGGAAGCTTGGCCCTAGTGATGTACTGGGCCGTACGCACTACCCTCTGTAGTGCCTTGCGGTTGGAGGCCGAGCGGATGCCATACCAGGCGGTGATACAACCAGTCATGCTCTCGATAGTGCAGCTCTAGAACCTTTTGAGGAAATATTTTCAGTCTCCTGAGGGGGAATAGGTTTTGTCGTGCCCTCTTCATGACTGTATTGGTGTGCTTAGTTTGTTGGTGATGTGGACACCAAGGAACTTGAAGCTCTCAACCTGCTCCACTACATCCCCGTCGATGAGAATGCTCGCTCCTCTTTTTCCTGTAGTCCGCAATCACAATCTTGATCATGTTGTGGGAGTGGTTATTGTCCTGGCACCACATGGCCAGGTCTCTGACCACCTCCCTATAGGCTGTCTTGATGCTGTCGGTGATCAACAACCAACAATCAAATGTTGCCGATGACATTGTTGTGTCATCGGCAAACTTAATGATGGTGTTGGAGTCGTGCGTGGCCATGTTGCCATGAGTGAACAGGGAGTACATAAAGGGACTGAGCACACACCCTGAGGGGCCCCAGTGTTGAGGTTCAGCGAGGCAGATGTGTTTTTACCTACCCTTACCACCATGGGGGTGGCCCGTCAGGAAGTCCAGGATCCAGTTGCAGAGGGAGGGGTTTATTCCCCTCCCTCTTTAGTTGTGGGCACTATGGTGATGAACACAGTTATAGTCAATGAATAGCATTCTCACATAGGTGTTCCTTTTGTCCAGGTGGGAAAGGGCAGTGTGGAGTACAATAGAGAGGGCGTCATCTGTGGATCTGTTAGGGCAGTATGCAAATTGAGTGAGTCTAGGGTTTCTAGGATAATGGTGTTGATGTGAGTCATGACCAGCCTTTCAAAGCACTTCATGGTGTGCTACGGGTCGGTAGTCATTTAGGCAGGTACCTTAGTGTTCTTGGGCAAAGGGACTATGGTGGTCTGCTTAAAACATGTTGGTATTACAGACTCGGACAGGGAGAGGTTGAAAATGTCAGTGAAGACACTTGCCAGTTGGTCAGTGCATGCTCGCCGTACACATCCTGGTAATCCGTCTGGCCCTGCAGAGAGCATGATCACACAGTCTTCCGGAACAGCTGATGCTCTCATGCATGTTTCAGTGTTAATTGCCTCGAAGGGAGCATAGAAGTAGTTTAGCTCATCTGGTAGGCTTGTGTCACTGGGAAACTCTTGACTGTGCTTCCCTTTGTAGTCTGTAATGGTTTGCAAGCCCTGCCACATACAACGAGCGTGAGAGATGGTGTAGTATGATTCAATCTTAGTCCTGTATTGACGCTTTGCCTGTTTGATGGTTCGTCTGAGAGCATAGCAGGATTTCTTATCAGCTTCTGGGTTAGAGTCCCGCTCCTTGAAAGCGGCAGCGCTACTAGCCTTTAGCTCAGTGCGGATGTTGCCTGTAATTCATAGCATCTTAGCATCTGCTTCATCTGACCACTTTTTTATTGATTGAGTCACTGGTGCTTCCTGCTTGAATTTTTGCTTGTAAGCAAGAATCAGGAGGATAGAATTATGATCAGATTTGCCAAATGGAGGTCGAGGGAGAGCTTTGTATGTGCCTCTGTGTGTGGAGTAAAGGTGGTCCTTTGGTTGCACATTTAACATGCTGATAGAAATTTGGTAAGGTGGATTTAAGTTTCCCTGCATTAAAGTCCCTGGCTACTAGGACCACCAACTCTGAGTGAGCATTTTCCTGTTTGCTTATGGCAGAATACAGCTCATTCACTGCAGTCTTAGTGCCAGCATCAGTCTGTGGTGGTATGTTGACAGCTATGAAAAATACAGATGAAAACTCTCTAGGTAGATAGTGTTGTCTACAGCTTATAATGAGATACTCTACCTCAAGCGAGCAAAACCTTGAGACTTCCTTAGATATCATGCACCAGCTGTTATTTACAAAAATACATAACCAGCCAGCTGTATGTTGATAATGTCGTCGTTCAGCCACAACTCCGTGAAACATAAGATATTACAGTTTTGAATGTCCAATTTTCGGTCATAAGAGACGGTAGCAGCAACATTAAGTACAAAATATGTAAAAAAAAAAGTTACAAACAACGCAAAGAAATTATAAGAAAACCACAATTGGTTAGGAATACGTAAAACGTCAGCCTTGTTCTCCAGCGCCATCTTGTCAATCTTCAGAGTAGTTTGCTGTGTTTTTCTGTCCAACCACAATTCAAAATGGCCTTGTACGGTTGTATTGTAAAATGCCCTAAACCCCTCAAACTCAACTCTGGACCTCAGAGCCAGTTCCACTGTGTTTCTTTATTATTCCCCTCTAACCAGGGACTGATTTAGACCTGGGACATCAGGTGGGTGAAATTAAGTATCAGGTAGAACAGAAACCCAGCAGGCTCCGGACCTTGTAGGGTAAGAGTTGAATGCCCTAAACCATCCACACTAACAATAGCAGTGCCAGAGAAGCAGGGAAACTCTTTGTTGGATGAAGGGGGTATGTGTCTACTGGCTTCTATACTTCCTGCTAGTGGGGTAAGGCCCAAATCAGCTTGGCTATAAGCAGGGCTGATTGGTGCATAATTGAATGGCTTCTCCAGACGGTTTTCAAGGCTGACTCTATAATCATTTTAATTGAACTGTGACTCAGGGTGCAGGCCTAATCAGAGAATCTGTGCCCAAGACTGTGTGGTGCCAAGAGTTCCGCGGTTGCAGAACAGAAGTCACTCAGCAGTAAGAGGTGAGCTGAAACTAGTGTTCTGTTACAGGCTAGGGGGAGAACAATAGCAGAACAATATCATTATGCTGCAAGCCGAATGTGCGAACGGTTTCCTTTTTGTATATTGCTTTGATACTGATATCTGTATCGTAAACAAACTACATGAAAAAATACTGAATCAAATAAAATATATATTTTTTTTATTTGTCACATGCTTCGTAAACAACAGGTGTGGAATAACAGTGAAATGCTTACTTACGGGCCCGTCCCAACAATGCAAAGAGAAAGAAAATTGAGAAGTAATAGAAAAGTAAAACACGTAATAATAAAAGTAGTAATAGATACATAATGAGTAATGATAACTTATATATATATATACAAGTGGTACCAGTACCAAGTCAATGTGCAGGGGTACGAGGTAATTGAGGTAGGCATGTACATATAACTAGGAATAAAGTGACAGACAGTAGACCAGTAGCAGCAGTGTATGTGATGAGTCAAACAGTTAGTGCAAAAAGGGGTCTATGCAGATAGTAAATGTAAATAGTTAACCAAATAGCTACGTAGACTAACTATTTAGCAGTCATGTGGCTTGAGGGTAGAAGCTGTTCAGGGTCCTGTTGGTTCCTGACTTGGTGCATTGGTACCGCTTGCAATGCGGTAGCAGAGAGAACATTCTATGACTTGGGTGGCTGGAGTCTTTAACAATTTTTAGGGCATTCCTCTGACACCGCCTGGAATAGAGGTCCTGGATGGCAGGGAGCTTGGCTCTACTTATGTACTGGGCTGACCGCACCACTCTCTGTAACGCAGTGAGGTCGGATGCCAAGCAGTTTCTTATTCTTTATAATACATTTTTTTAACCTTTATTTAACTAGGCAAGTCAGATAAGAACAAATTCTTATTTAAAATGACGGCCTACCCCGGCCCAATTGTGTGCCACCCTATGGCACTCCCAATCACGGCCGGATGTGATACAGCCTGGATTCAAACCAGGGTGTCTGTAGTGACGCCTCTTGCACTGAGATGCAGTGCCTTAGACCACTGCGCCACTCAGGAGTCCAGTTGCCATACAAGCAGTGATGCAGCCAGTCAAGATGCTCTCAATCATGCAGTTGTAGAACTGTTTAAGGATCTGAGGGCCCATGCCAAATCTTTTTAACTTCCTGAGGGGGAAGAGGCATTTTCGTGCCCTTGTCACGACACAACAGTAGTGGGCTTGATTACCAACAACAATGTGGCAGCCTACAGGGAGGAGGTGAAGGCACTCGGAGTGTGGTGTCTGGAAAACAACCTCTCACTCAACATCAACAAAACAAAGGAGATGATCGTGGACTTCAGGAAACAGCAGAGGGAGCAGCCCCCTATCCACATCGACGGGACATCAGTGGAGAAGGTGTAAAGTTTTAAGTTCCTCGGCGTACACATCACGGACAAACTGAACTGTTCCACCCACACAGACAGTATGGTGAAGAAGGTGCAACAGCGCCTCTTCAACCTCAGGAGGCTGAAGAAATGTGGCTTCTCACCTAAAACCCTCACAAACTTTTACAGATGCACAATTGAGAGCATCCTGTGTGGCTGTATCACTGCCTGGTAAGGCACTCCAGAGGGTGGTGCAGTCTGCACAACGCATCAACGGAGGAAAACTACCTGCCCTCCAGGACACATTTGCTCGAACCTTGAGTGGGGGGGTCCGTGAAACTGTACTACGCCACTGTGTAGTACTAAACTGTAGTATCTTTTCATGTAGGAACGCATGCTTTGCCAGCTTGCATGTTGAGCCTATAGAGTAATCGACATACCATAAATTAACTGTCGTTAGGACCAGTGACGTGGGTTGTCAAGTGAGCGTTGATGGGGTTTTTCATCGTGATTTCAATTGGGAGGAACTGAAGTGACTGAATTACTAACCAGCCTTTCCACTCTCTGTGAGGCTAACATACGGTGAGGCTCAGCAGTCTCTCTCTCTCTCTCTCTCGCTCTCTTGCTCTCTGTGTCTGGCAGCCCACAGGCAGTGTCAATCCCAGTCTTTGAAAGCCAGTTACGGTGACGTGCCACTGAGCTTTTGCTGCGACTTCATGAAATCCCCAGCTGCATCTGAGTGTCACGCCGTCACCCCATCCATCGGTCCCCTGGGCCAACCCCCCCACCCCTCCGCGCCTGCCCGACATCACCAATTTCCTTTATTTCCTTAGCAATGTCTACCTGTGCTCATGTTTGTCTCAATCTAAAGCCCGTACAACGAAACACCACAATGCTCAACACTTCACTGCAAACAGGTTCATCAATGGGGAACTAAAGGGGATGTGCAGATATGTGCTTCACTCCTTACTGATATGACACAGTCCCTCAAATGTCTTTGTCACGTCAAACTAAAAGGAAAATAAGGAACAGTGTCTTCTCAATGAACGTTCTGATAATTTTATGCTTCATTTAGCATATACAAAGGATTTTTTAAAATAAGACAGAGGAATGCAGACAAAAGTAAGGAAAGAGGATATTCACCCCCCAAAAAACATTCAGACAGCGAGAGAAAGGGATTGGCAGAAAGAAATAGAGCGAGAGATGAAGAGCGATAGAGGAAATAACATAAAGAGAAAGATAGAGAAAGAACAGACAAAGAAAGAGAGAGTGAGAGTATGGAGCCACGTGAGCAGTGAGCCGTGGCCATCATGGCTGGGCTGAGGTGCTCATTATTGATGTGGCAGAAAATGTGCGCCGACAGGAAACGAAGCTGCCAGCTGTCCCCCCCGTTATGACATTATCTCAGAACAATGGGCGACAGCATCACTGCATCCTCACACCCAGGCAGTCAGCCCATGGCAAGATCAGGAGAGCCTGGGCCCACCGTTGCTACATAGGCTACATGCATGCACGCATGCAAGGACGCACACAAGGACGCGCACACACACAATGCTAAGCTCGGGGCCCTGGGTCTGAACCCCATCATGTGCAACTGGGTCCTGACAGGCCGATACCAGGTGGTGAAGGTAGGCATTAACACCTCCGCCACACTGATCCTCAACATGGGGGCCCCACAAGGGTGGTCACTCTGACAGAGCTCCAGAGTTCCTCTGTGGAGATGGGATAACCTTCCAGAAGTACAACCATCTCTGCAGCACTCAAGCATTCAGGCCTTTATGGTAGAGTGGCCAGAGGGAAGCCACTCTTCAGTAAAAGGCACATGACAGCCCACTTGGAGTTTACCAAAAGGCAGCTAAAGGACTCAGACCATGAGAAACAAGATTCTCTGGTCTGATAAAACCAATATTGAACTCTTTGAGCTGAATACATGACCAGTGTGGAAAATATTTGTGATAAACTTGCGGAGGAGACAAAGACGAACAAGCGGAAAAAGTTTGAGCGTGATACTTTCGGACTACAAGGAGCAGAAGGTATATTTCTGAAGGGATGGTAGGAGACAGCCAATTGGCACTCCCCACACGAGAACGCTGGAAGGGCAAACGCCAGCCCAGCTGTAATCCTAGAGGGCCACTAATGTGGCGCTTAACCAAATCCCTCACATCTGACTCCAGTGACCAATCTAGAGCCGGAGCGTCTATTTTTGGGGGGAATCCCGACGGACGACGTCATTGACTAGGCCATCATCACAACCACCGCCCACCCTGCTTCCCCACAAGAAATGCAGGAGAGGACTATGTAGGAAGACGGCAACACCCAAAGTTCCCGCTACATACACGGACGGATATGGTAATTAACTTGTCTGATACATAATCTGATACATGTTCATCTGGCCTAGGTAAGGGACTATCATTTGTCCCAACATCACAGGCCAATGACTTTGATGCAGTTATAGACTTTCAAAAGTTTTTTTGCAGTTTGAGATTGACTGGGTTTTTTGGTAATGGGCTTGCTGCCTATGCACCTGCACATGTTAATATATTGAACGATATTAGTAACCAGACAGGAAATAGTGCTAATGATTTCCCCATTGATAACCTGAATGACAATGCCCTGAGGACATAACAAGGGAAAATACATATTTTAAGAGGAAAAGCACATTTTTACAACCCAAAGGAAATCCCTTTCTTGAAACATATTGCTGCCTAGTTGAGAAAGATGTGCATAATCTCCTGGCTAAGAAAAAAAGAATACAAGTTATTCCACAAAATGTCCAAAGCAGAGAAAGAATCTCTTATGGAACTGAAAAATGACTCCGGTATCATTATAAAACCTGCCGACAAAGGAGGTGCAATAGTGATACCAAATGCAGCAGACAATGAAAAGGAGATTCTGAGACAAATTAGTGGTGATGAATTTTACAAAAGACTCCCAAAGGACCATACTAATCAATTCAAGTCTCAGATCCATGATAAATTGTAAAAAAAAAAGAAAAAAAAAGTTGAATGAAAGGGAAATTACAAAGACAGAATATGAGTATATGAAAGTTGACTGCCCAACCACACCTGCCATATATGCTCTACATAAAATTCACAAGAGCATGACACCACCGATACCAGGCAGGCCCATTGTGAGTAGTAATGGATCTCTGACAGAATATCTCTACCTTTGTAGACTATTTTGTGAAACCCTGGGCGATCTCCCTCCCCACGTATACTAGAGACTGTATTGATTTTCTTACCTTTGAAATCTGTGGACCATATACCTGAAAATTATATTCTGTGTGCTTTTGATGTTACCAGTCTATATACTAACATCCCCCATCAGGGCGGCCTAGAGTCCTTCAAGTTCTACTTCAATGAACGTCCCCCTAATGCTCTACCCAGCACCAATTGTATTGTGGACTTGATTGAACTGGTACTAACCTAAACTATTTTCTCTTCAGAGAATACTTTTTCCTCCAGACCAAAGGGGCAGCGATGGGGAGCACTGTGGCTCCTAATTATGCTAACCTATATCTAGGAATGTTTGAAAACAGGTGGTGCTGAATCCAGACCTTAACCTTTTCTCTCCAATATCCTCCAAATTCTGAGATATTTGGATGACATTTTCGTGATCTATACAGGGACCCAAGAAGAACTTTTGGAATTCCATGTTTACCAAAACTCTATGAATGAACACCATTTCACCATTAACTATGACCTATCACAAATCAGTTTTCTTGATGTGATGGTTATAAGGACAAAACCTCCCTCTCTACATATCTCTATAGGAAACCTATAGACAGGAATACCCTCCTTAGAGGTGACAGCTTTCATCCACGTCCACTTATTAAAAGTCTTCCTATAAGTCAATTCAGTCACATCAGAAGAATATGCAGCTCTGATGCTTCTTATCAGGAACAGACCACGGACCTCACACAAAGGTTTAAGGAAAGGGGGTACAAAGAAAATTGGGTAAAACATGCCGATGATCGTTTTGAAGGACTAACACAGCGTAATGAACATGATGGGAGACAGAGCTGGTTTCAAGAGCAGGGCGCAGCAGGTGTTTATTGTAAAGGATGACAGGAGGAGGCAGGTAGCGGGGTCCAGGGGCAGGCAGAAGGTCATACACAGGGGGTCCAAAAAGGCAACAGTACAGGCAGGGAAAAGGCTAGTAACGTTGTCCGGGAGATCAGGAAATAGGTTGATAACAGGAAATCCGATAGGCTAAAGTACAGACAGGGAATAGACAAAAGGCGTCGTTAGTGAGGCAGGCAAAAACTATCATACACGGGAGGAGTAAATTATGGGCAAAACAGAGCTCCGAATAGAAGTGTCCCAAAACAAACAATACCTCTCAATGATGGGGTGCAAAGAACTGAACTAAATAGTGCGTGATAATGACATACAGGTGTGTGATCAGAATTCAGGTGATTGTGATCTGGAGAGTGAGCTGCGTTCAGGGGATCTACATGTTTGAGAGTGTGAGTTGGAAGCAGATGTTACACACAGTGTAAAGAAAGCCTTCAACCAAAAGTTAAAGAAAAAGCAGAACATGTCCCTTCATGCTTCACCCAATACTCACCATTGGGGAAGGCATTTAAGGACATTATCAGGAAGCACTGGTACATTGTTGATACTGACCCACAATTGAAACCCATTTTTAAATATCCCCCATATATGGTCTTTAAAAGACCCCCAAACGTGAGAGACATTGTAGTTAAATCTGATTACCCACCAGAGAAAAGGGAAACTTTCTTGGAAAAGGTTCTGGAGAGTAATAACACATATGGCCAAAGTGCTCAATGCACCTTCACATACAAATGCAATTCATTTACCCACCCCAGGACAGGACAAATATTTAAGATCAAGGGCCTGATTACCTGCATGTCCACCAATGCTATTTACATGTTGAAATTTCCTTGTGGTCTGTCTCACATAGGGAAAACGTTTAGAAGCCTTAAGATACGGATCAGTGAGCACTGCAGCAATATACGGACAGGTGAGACAAAATAATCTGGTTGCTGTTCATTTTGTACAAGCTGGACATCCTATTAGTTCTTTGAGATAAATTGGAATTGAAATGGTCAAGATGTCATGTAGGGGAGGAGACATTAAGAGGAAACGTCTTGAAAGGGAATCTTTCTGGACCTAGCTAGCCAACAAGCTTGTGTGTGCAGAGCGGCACCAGAATTAAAATAAAAACAAATCTTACCTTTTCCTACTTAATAAATCCAATGTAATACGTGATAACTATAGTATCCTTAACTGGCATTGTAAAGGTTAATCCATTCTTTTCTAAGTAGAAATCTCTCTCCATAATTTCTGAATCATGCTTGTAACGTCAGTAAACTCCTATACTATGCTTCAGAGTGGAAGGGGCAGGTAGCCTACGCACACACTGGCAAAGATTTGCAGCTGGCAGGCAGGCAGGCACTGGAATAGGTTTCTGAGTGACAGAGTGAGGGCTTTGCATAGCAGCTTTGTTGAGTCCTTTTGTGTGACTGGAAAAAAATGCCCGGAACGTAAAAGAACATTAATAATCGGTTCCATTCTGGAACAGTACTTTCGCTCTTGGTTCTGATTCTGTTCCTCGGTTTTCTGTTCTGTTCCCTGAACCGGTTCAAACCCCTGGTATAAAAAAAGTTTACAATATTACAGGGTGAGAGATGAAGAGAATACATCAGTATCACTTCTTAGTGAATGATATGCACATAATAATGTTGTCTTAGTTGTAGGGACAGCATAACATTTGTACTTAGTGATGCCACCTTATGTTTTATTGGCATAGGGATGAAGCTCGGCGTGCTGAGTTGGTGCAGGTAGGTGATGTGGCTTTCATTAGACTGAAGAGAATAGGCTGCCTGCTATAAGCCCTGGCAGCTGCCGCCATAGCTGCTCTCCAACACAAGCCAGCCATGGCTGTAATCATGCTGAGGACAGAGCCCAAAACGCAGTGCAACAACACAGACAGAAATAGACTTGAACTCTGTCCGGCAACCAGCCGTATAGCCTACAAGCCACTGATGCAGTCCTTTGGAACATCTACATTTTAAAAAGTCTAATAAATCAATTTAATATAGTCTACACTGTCACAATAAATCCATTATTTATTTTAGACAGGTCTAAAGAAACACGATATGAAGAAAATGTAGCCTATTTCAGAATAACAGAATAGCTCACTCTGAGTTGTCCTTATGTTAGGTCCTGATCTGGCTACGTCATATGGCTGTGGGCTACACTTGTTCATTTAGCAGACAAGATTAGCTTAGAATTCCGTGGAATTATATATATATTTTTTATAGTATGAAGAATACAATTGAACATAGCTTAATAAAATATAAATAACTTTCAAAAGAAGTGCGTTCATGTGGATATTTTGTGTTGAGCGGTTAACAAAGAAACTGGTCCTCCTATATGTTTAATTTAAAGTTATTTATTCAACTTCAGTTATGATACAAACGTTGGGCTATATATTCCATTTTTAATACATTCTAAGGCTGCATGAAGGGACTCATGAAGGGATTTGAAAAAAGTCACAAGCTGCACACACTTCATGTCTCTCATTCATAATTTGACAATCACTTGATAATATTCACACCAGGCCTCAAATCCACCTTGTGTGGCCGTAATGACCCCTAAAAAATTCCATGCCTTTTGCAGCCAAAGTGGCCGTTGTGCCCTTGGGCTGAATATAATAATTATAATTCCCTTCTCCAAGCTGCCCTGTTCCGAAGCACTTCTCACTCACATGTCTCTCTCAGCCACTTCCCATCACGTGATCAGGTCCATCTCACAGTCATTTCAGATAAGAAGTAAGATACCTCTTGCGCACTATGTGCGTCCCTCTTATGGAATTCCAAGGCACATATTGAAGAGGTTAGAAATGTCCACATTTAGCCTACATTTCGTCTGCCAACAAGATCAGTAGGCCTAGCGAACAGCATAAGCATTAGCCTATGCCAATCTACTATCCCCCATAGTACAAAAGTTGACCTATGCTATTGGTCAACTTGTCTTTCCGTGCAATAAATACATATTCCAAACCTACTCTGGGACTGTTGTAGGATGTGATAGATCCAAATTAATACAACCACTCACATCAAATAACCTTTTAAAAGCAATGAGGCTGATGCAACAGATCAGAACGTTTAGCTTAAAATGTTCATCAACTATTAGGCTATTTCTTAACATTATAAGCGCAGCAATGCGGACACGGCAGTATAAGCCGAATGTTCCAAAATGCAATCAATTAGTGGAAAAACAATGTTCTCGAAAGTGAAGGCAAATGCGATTATGCATGTAATGCTTTATTAAAAATGTGCGTTTTTATGGTGAAAATGATCTTTCCCAAACTTGAAACTCACTCGCTGCTTATGTATAGGCTCTACACCCCTTGTAAAGCGGATGAATATGCTTAATTTTAAGGAAGTATTTGGCCACTTTAGTTGTGATACAGACCTTATCATAACATATAGGCCTATTGCTAGGCTACATGAGGTGTGTGACTATGATTTGAAAAAGTCACAACAGAAAGGCATGTGCTGTTCCTTGCCTTACTGCACAAGCTGAGCATCATTCACAAGTGATAATACATAATCCACAAGTGATAGGATAATATTGTCACCATCAGCTACTCTTAATTGAATGTTGTCTTTACACATATTAAATAATATGTGTGAAATTTGTTTTGATGTAGAATGGACCATTATCATGCACCTGTCTCTGAACAGGAGCAAGGGGAAAAGATATGTGTCATCTATGCACTTAAAAAGCGAATGGAGGACGCTTTTCCCATAGTTCATTTTCATGCCAGCCAGGTGGCCTATACTCCTGTGGTAAAGTGAAGCAATGTGCTTAATATTAGGAAAGTTAATAAATAGTAGGCCTAGCCTTTAGAAATCTCCTCTTTTTAATAGAGGCCATCAAAACTATTTTCTCACGCAACTGCATAGCCTGAGCTCATGGGCTCTTATGAAGTGTTTGATTCGATTTCTGATAACATTTGCATTGATGTCAGAGTGATTAAAGGGAACATAGAGTGCTGAGTACCAGGCAGTTAGCAAGTTTGGTAAGCTACTAATGACCATCAGCAGCATCAAAGCTTGGAGAAGCCTAATTACCCTGACAAAAGGGTCAAGTGGAATTTAACTGCCGTCATGACTCGTGACCGCCCGTGTGGCGGTAATACGGTCACCATAACAGACCTATCTACAACACATGGACCTCTGAACTTTGAACCTCTGTCATAAAGCTGCGTCTTAAGTCCCATGCATACTTTTAAAATGAAACAAAATGTCATACAGTATATACAGTATGTATACTGATTTAACATTTCATTTAACTTATACAAAGACTGTTTGCACGCTAAGTATCACAGCTTCCATCCACTGCCTACAAGTAATCAGAATAGGGGTCAGCTAGCAATGAAACAAGTAGTTAATCCCTCCTTCCAGTGTGAACCCCTCAGGTATAAATACAAGCAAAGAAATGACAAGGCTTTAAATGCTGTCTAACAGCACTGCACCTCCCAATTACACACACAAATGCACGCACACAAGCACGCACTCATGCAAGAACGCACGCACGCACGCACACACTCACGCACGCACGCACGCACACACACACACACACACACACACACACACACACACACACACACACACACACACACACACACACACACACACACACACACAGGGAGAGAGACAGCAGACATGGATAAGTGTGTGAGGCAGTCTAGATGTGGAGGCTCTCTGAGGTCTTCCTCTCCTGCTCAGCAGTAATTGCTTGTGTTGGATTTCAGGTCCTGTGAAGGGCGTTAATGGCTTAATTTGGCATTAAGAGAAACATCAATAGGTGACACATGCGCTGGATCCCATATGCTCTGTGCCTGGCTACATTACCTGCCTACATCACCATGCCTTTTAGGGGTATATAAAAGGAGAGGTGCTTAATGTAAGCATCTGATATGAACAGGCGCTTGATTGCCTGAATGATTATGTTTTTAAAAAGATGTGTTTTTTACATCCTTGGGTCATTTTAGTACTCGTCAACAATAGCTTCCTAGTGCCTACGGAGCTGGTATTACAGCGTAAGAACATGACGTACTGGGTGACTTGATGGCTTGTACAGCAACTGGTGCATTGATTTCAGTGACTAACAGTAAAGCAGCAACCTTGACCATCACTACTAATTTGCTAGCCTCTGTGCCGTTGGCCCTCAGTGTCTCCATACCTCCTGATTGGTTATGGTAAATGTCACTCTGTATGCTGCAGATGTGTGTAATGGAAGAGGGGTGTGCCGGGTCGAGTGTTTGTTTAGCAAACAGGTAATGCAGCTTTCTGTTGCAGCCGCTCACAGGAGTATTTACAGCTGCCCTTTAATAGAATCCTGCCTCAAAACGCAGCGAGCTGATGAGCAGACCTCTGAGCTGGGTTGTAAAATGTTACATTTGACTCTTTTCCAAAGGATTTTCTCACGGGCTGGTTTGTTTCCTGTCTTTTCCCCCTGATTCGGTGCATCCTCCAAGGCCAGTGAATAAAAATGTCATGTCAAGGAGGTATGAAAGAAAATCTCCACGTAGACCTGCCAGTGATTTTCCATTCCCCTTTGCTATCGAGAGCAAGTGTATTGTTCACCTTCCTCACAAAAGAGAGGGACAAATTATTTTCCCCCTGACATTTCCTCTTGAGATGTCACCAGGCCCCTAGGCTGTCTGCTCTTTTCAGGGAGGTGACAGGACTATTGTTGGGTGCCCATCGACAGTGCCTCTCTGGCCCCTTTGTACCTTTTTGCTCTTTGTTATTTGCATGAAGACAGCCAGCTAAAGACAGGTGTCACTTTCTCTCAAGTGCCGAGTCAAAGCGACCCCTTGCTATTCCTGCTATCCAGGCCATGGATAAAGCTGCAAGGAACACACTGTTTCTCTTTTCACCTTTCCTAATAGTATAATTGCAATAGCCAAACTTCCCCCACATCTCACAAGCTAATATGAGACAAGCATGGTGGTGCGGATGGCAGGTGTGAATGTGAATTTTGTCAGATATTAAGGATGACAAATCTGTTAGGCTCTAAAGTATGCGTCCCTGGAATACAGAATTCTTAATTCCCCCCACATATACACAACTCTTCTCTTTCCACCCGCATATCCTCATTCCGCTGCTTATAATGAGCCCGGCAACATTTTGGTACCTCATTGCACCCCCACACACCTCCCACACTGTAAAATAAACTCATTATCTGGGGAAATAGATAGCATGATCCTCTACAAATGAAGAGTATAAGTGAAAAATCCAGGTGCATATTTCTGGGGCCTTATAAAAACGCACTGTCTTTAACACCGGTGCTCATTTACATATGAAAGAGTAGGCATTTCCCAGGAGATTGACATCAAGTGTAAATACATCAATTCAAACCTCAGAGGCCTTATTGTGTATAGCAAGGCTCAAACCATGCCCACCTGCGAATACATCTCTCTTTAGCTTTCATTTGGAGTGTTGAAGTGAATAATCCCTTTCTCAGCTAATTGTCACTTCACTGATTTCTTTCAAAATAGAAATGTACAATATTCATACTGTTACCTGTGAAAACCACCTTTACTCATGGATTTTTACTATTGGGTAAAAGTGTGAAACAATGTCTCACGAGGATGAGGGTATCGTCAAAAATCGTAGACATGGGACTAAAAGGATTTGACCTAGGTGTTTATAAAAGTTGATATATCGATGGGGATTAAACGCACTGACACTGACCTTTGGCAGCGATTACAGAGTCTTTCTGGGTAAGTCTCTAAGAGCTTTGCACACCTGGATTGTACAATTATTCTTTAGTCCCAGTATTCTTTTCAAAATTCTTCAAGCTTTGTCAAATTGGTTGTTGATCATTGCTAGACAACCATTTTCATGTCTTGCCATAGATTTTCAAGCAGATTTAAGTAAAAACTGTAACTCGGCCACTCGTGATCATTCACTGTCTTCTTGGTAAGCAACTCCAGTGTAGATTTGGCCTTGGGTTTTAGGTTATTGTCCTGCTGAAAAGTGAATTATTCCAGTGTCTGGTGGAAAGAAGACTGAACCAGGTTATCATCTAGTATTTAACTTGTGCTTAGCTCCATTCTGTACATTTTTTTTATCCTGAAAAACTCCCCAGTCCTTAACGATTACAAGCATAGCCATAACATGATGCAGCCACCACTATGCTTCAAAATATGAAAAGTGGTACTCAGTTATGTGTTGTATTGGATTTGCCCCAAAACATAACAGTTTGTATTCAGGACAAAAAGTGTGTTGCTTTCCCACATTATTTGCAGTATTACTTTATTTAGTGCCTTGATGCAAACATGTTTTGGAATATTTGGATTCTGTACAGGCATCCTTCTTTTCACTTAATCAATTACAGTAGGTTAGTTTTGTGGAGTAACTACAATGTTCTTGATCCATCCTCAGTTTTCTCCTATCACAGCCATTAAACTGTAACTGTTTTAAAGCCATCATTGGCCTCATGGTGAAATCCCTGAGCGGTATCCTTCCTCTCCGGCAACTGAGTTAGCCTCTATCTTTGTAGTGACTGGATGTACTGATACACCATCCAAAGTGTAATGAATAACTCCACCATGCTCAAATGGATATTCATTGTCTGTTTTTTGTTTTTGTTTCTTTTATCTACCAATACTGTAGGTCTCCTTCTTTGCGAGGCATTGGAAAACCTCCCTGGTCTTTGTGGTTGAATATGTGTTTGAATTTCCCTGCTCGAATGAGGTTTCTTACAGATAATTGTATGTGTGGGGTACAGAGATGAGGTGGCTATTAAAAAAAGCATATTATTAAAAAACTATTATTGCACTCAGAGTAACTCCGTGCAACTTATCATGTGACTTGTTAAGCAAATTTGCACTCCTGAACTTATTTAGGCTTGCCAAAACAATGGGGTTGAATACTTACTGACTTTCCCCTTTTTATTTTTCATTAATAAAAAATATATACTGTATATATTTCACTTTGACATAGTGGGGTATTGTGTGTAGGCCAGTGACACAATCTCAATTCAATCCATCTTAAATTCAGGCTATAACACAACAACATGTAGAAAAAGTCAAGGTGTGTGAAAACTTTCTGAAGGCACTGTATGTAATAAAACATTACCTTTGGGGTGGTACCTTAGAAAGAGCTGTTTGGATAGGGAGTAATTTCATGCTATTTTCCTTCATTATGCCCATGTGTACAGCATATGCAAATTAGTTGTTATATGATAGAAAAACATAGATATTTTCAGCTTAATCTCAAGTTGTAAAATGTATCAAAACAAATCAGCCCTACTGCCTCTCCAGACCCTGATGGACTACTTTTTACTTGCTAGCCTCTGTGCCGTTGGCCCTCGGTATCTCCATACCTCCTGATTGGTTGTGATAAATGTCACTCTGTATGCTGCAGATGTGTGTAATGGAAGAGGGGTGTGCTGGGTCGGGTGTTTGTTCAGCAAATAGGTAATGCAGCATTCCATTCCAGCCAACCGTTTCCCATTTTAAATACCTGTATTTGGGAGTAGATACAGTATATTTCCTTCCTTCCTTAAAACCATTGCCAGAAACTTTAACAGAATTCTCAAATCAATTCAATCTGACCTCAGTAAATTGAATAATATCCCAGTTGCTTTAACCGTCAGAATAACTATTGTCAAAATGAATAAATCTGAAGATCAATGCTTCCCATGGCTCCCCCTTCTGGCTACTAGGATACAAATCATAGTGTGGTTTCAAAATGTATATGGCAAGGTAAACGATCCCGGATAAAATGAAAACATTTACAAAGAGGGAAAGACATAGGAGGACTATCCGCACCAACTTAAAATTGTATTTCCAGGCACTAGCACTTCGCCCGATCCTAAAATTGGTATAGACTTTTTTATTCTGCCCCCTTGCTAAGTATAGAGATACATATGGTGTCTCCTATTTCCCTGGAAGAGGTGGTCTTCACTGATATATCCCTTAAACAATATAAACTACACTCTGGTCCTATTATTGCTCACACAATTTCTATTTGAAGCAATATTTTCAAACAATGTAATTGGGAATCAAAACGGCATGCCCATACTCCAATATCTCACAATAATGACTTGCAATCTGGAGGGCGGCCTTTTGCATCCCCCAATGGTCCAAATGTGGAAACCGTACCCCTACCGATATCATGGACACTAACAGTTTGAAAACATTCCAAGATTTGAAAGATACATACACATTACTAGACAGAGATAGGAGGCATGGTTTCAGAGCGGGAAGGGAGGATGCGGGTGGGTGGATGGGTTGGGGTTCTCTTTGAACAATTGTTTTTTGTACCTGTAACCTGTACCCCCCCCCCCCCCAAAAAAAGACTAAACTAAATAAAAAGTTGGTCCCCAAAACTGTTTATATAATAACAAAACACATACTAATCAAGTCAAATCACACCAGATTAAATCAAAGTTTATTTGTCACGTGCGCCGAATACAACAGCTGTAGACATTACAGTGAAATGCTTACTTACAGGCTCTAACCAATGGTGCGGGGAAAAAAGGTATGTGTGTGTGTGTGTGTGTGTAGGTAAGTAAAGAAATAAAACGGTAAAAATACATTTGAAAAAAGAGTAGCAAGGCTATATACAGACACCTGTTAGTCAGGCTTATTGAGGTAGTATGTACATGTAGGTATCATTAAAGTGACTATGTTGAGGGATAGGTTGTTATTCTGGCACCACCCGGCCAGGTCTCTAGGCTGTCTCGTCGTTGTCGGTGATCAGGCCTACCACTGTTGTGTCATCAGCAAACGTAATGATGGCGTTGGAGTCGTGCCATGCAGTCGTGGGTGAACAGGGAGTACAGGAGGGGACTGAGCACGAACCCCTGGGGAGCTCCAGTGTTGAGGATCCGCGTGGCAGATGTGTTGCTACTTACCTTCACCACCTGGGTCAGGAAGTCGGCAGCCTGTCAGGAAGAGTGCCATATATGGTTTAAAAACGCTGGCGCGTATCATTTTGAAGAAGAAAAATGTAATATTTGACATTCAATCAAATACCTGAAGTCCCACCAAAATGTCGGGATTCCATAGATTTTCTGTCTCTCATTATACAATTGTTTATGTGCTATAATAGTCAATATTTGATGGCTTTATTAAAATACAGAAATGGTTGAGTATCTTACTCCATTATGCAGCTGTTTTATCTAAACTGTATTTTTGACCTTTTATCAGTTTTGACGAACATTGCTATTATATTAACATCGGCACATGGCTGGCTGAGATAAATGCTCTAGACTGAGATGCTCTGTGACAGTTGGTAGCTTGTGGCCCTCCACTGTAGTGGGACATGGTTGACTGGGTCAAACTGCCACTGATTCTCGTCAGGGGGCAGCAGGCCTGCTGGGAGGGCGGCGTGGGCGGCTATACCGGGTTGGGGCAGGGGCTCCTCATGTAGACATCATCCCATCCCGGCAGATTAAGGGAGTATGACATGGCAAACCTCTAATCCTTTATCTGACTGAGAGATTAGAGGAACATGACACAGCGCACCAAATCCCTTTAATCATCCAAATGTTTCCTCTTCTGCCAATGGCTCTGCTGCGCTGGGAATGGGAGTCCGCTCCCTGGAACAATAAAGACTCGGGGGAGGAATTGTCTGGGAACATTGTTACATCCCGAGGTCTCACGGGCGCACTCATGACACTGACAAGCAGCTTTGGTCGCAGAAACACAGAAGAGTTATTCCGGTTGGGGCCAAGTCAATTAAGCAGCAACACTGATCTAATAGGGTGTTTGAGGGATTGGAGACCGAACAGGGTCGTACTAACTATGTGTCTCTTATCACTGATGCTCTGTGAGGCTGACGTCTCTTTCGCGACTCATTTAAGACTGGGAGCAATTGGTCTGACTCTGATGATGACAGCGGGTTGTTGATAGTTCGATGCTTATTAATGTCTATGGGACAGATGTCTTATTAATTTCAACCTCAATCATTAAATAAAGCATATTTTTTAAAAAGCATACTAATCTTATTAAATTGTTAGGGGTCAAAAATGGTCATTGTGATGTTTCTATTCTACTTCCTGAACTGAAGGTGCAGTTCTGAGATCTATGCAGCATGACTTTGTTGTACTGTATGTGACAAAGGGGAAAGGTGCCCTCTTCAGGTTGCTGACCACCCAACAGCTCCTTGTATACCCATGTACAATTGCAGTGTGGTGAGTCAGGAGGGAGGTTAATGAAATGCAGGGGATGGAGACCTGTGACCCTGTGCCTGAGCGCTGTGCCATGCGGCAGCAGGAGAAGCATCAGCTGGACGTCTGCTGTGTTCTGGACAGCTGGGGTGACATCAGACCAGACTGATGCCAAGGCATATCCCAATCACTGGCCCTCACTACTATCCACTCCACTCTCAAGTGATGGCTCTGAGAGTGTGTGGTTTACAGAATCTGTGTGTGTGTGTTTACAAGTCTTTGACTGATGGTAGCCAATTGCGACAAGTCTCAGTGCCTGGGAGGCAGCGTGTCGCACCATGCCCTATATGCCGAAGAGCTGAACATGACTCACATAAGGACAGTGAACACACATATGTATCTATGCATGTGTGAGTGTCCATGTGAATCTGTTTGTATGGCCTGACTGTCAATGAGCTCATGATGACTGGCGTGTGTGTGGGCCTTGCAGCTTGACTCGACAGGGGACACACTCCACACCTGTGCTGTCATCTGCCAGGCCATGGGAGGACTGATATTAAGTAATTACTGCAGGAGCTGCCGATGCTGTAGGATTCCTCACGCCTGCCAGGGCGACTACTATACTGTCAGCTTTCTCTGCCTCAGTCTTCCTATTCCCCACCATACACTGATACATAGTTGACACAGTGCACAGACAAATGCTCTCACGCGGTCTTTCCTACTCTCACTTTCACTATCCCTTTTACAGACAAACACGGTGTTATGTCAAACATGTTTGGGCATGCTGCCAGCAGGATAAGACACATCCTCCACTGCCACTTCACACTTTCTTTGGAGAGGTGTGCTGTACCTTGAGTTTACGGTAATTGTGTTTCCTGTTCAGAAGATTCAACCTCCAGCCATTCTGTTGGTTGAATCATAAAGAAAGGGACGATGGGGGGAGGAGGAGTAGAATGAAAGAGAGGACAAGAGAAAAACCTGCAAAGAATGCGAGACAGGATGAAAGAGCATATCCAACATGACTATCAATCACTTCAGCATGTCTTTGGAAGAGAGGCCCTAATTACAGTCCAAATGAACATCGACCATTTTCTAATGGAATAATTCAGACGGCCTGTGTTTGTATATGCCAGTCCCTCGTTCTCTATTCCCATTCATTAGGCTGCATTACATTTTTGTGATTTTTTGGCAGCTGATATTTGCTCAGCGAGTTCAGAAGCTAGTTCACTCTCAAAGAGAATTACTTTCTCTTGTCGTCCTTTTTTCCCCCCTCCTCTTTTTCCCCCCCTTCTGGGCTGTTTGGCAGGAGTGTCAGCACTCGCAGTGCCCTGGTGAGGAAGGCATGGGATTATGTCTCAGCGGCTCGGCAGAAACCATGTGGAAAAGGATACACTGTGGACGAGCGCACCATGGGTTTTCACGCCCACCGCCGGACATGGAGCGGGGTAACCGTGGGTAACGTGGCACAGTGTGAGACATCACCCTGAACACAGAGGGTGGGAGTGTTGGAGATTGGCATTTAGCCAGAGTGAACCAGACACTGGTGGGTATGTGTGAGATACTAGAGGGCTTTGCTGTTTTGAAGGAGACTGAGTTTGAATATCAATGAGCTGATTTAAAAGACGAAAAATTAAACATGTTAGGTTTAGTCACCCTATGCCTGTATCAGATATAAGACCTAAATATCTATGACGGAGCACTACAGACACAACCTACCACAGTGGAATAACAACTAGCTGGACGAAGATGAGAGAGAGAGAGAAGGAGAAGTTGGGGTAGCAAGGTTTATTGTAAGATCTAACATCACTAGCTTCATTTATTATAAGCCAGGTCCTCAGGCTCTTAGAGCAGACAACATACATCTTCTCTGCTTAACTTCCCCCTGTGAGATGACCTCCATTTGAATCTTATTTGAGGAGCACTGCCATGCCTTTCTGTTCCCAGGTGGCTCCGGGGTCTGCTCTAATAGCTCTTCCGGATGGGATGTTCCTTTAGTTCCAGACCTGCATCTTTTGCTCAGCATGGAAGGGATGTTGTATCTGTTTTGGAGAGACATTGTGGTAGAGCGAGCGACATTGGGTTTCATGAAGCCTGACGGAAACATCATTAAAGATGCATAACATCTCACAACTGCCGACAATGATGACTTATGACATCTGTCACAACGCGTCATGTTGCCTGTCACTGGCAGTGAAAACACTGTGGTGGTTAGAGCAATCACTGAGAGGATTTATTACTGTACCTACTGTTGATTTCACCATCTAGCTCCTCCTTCTAATATGTCACATGGCATTTTTGTGAAGAGGTCACAGGGAGGAGGATATAAACAAACACACTTGGCTTGCTAGGGAGGGACACAAGATGTTATGTACTGTAGACCCGGCAAGATGGGTTGTTTTAGCTTGTAGATGGCCTGTAGCACGGGACAAAACAGATATTCTCTAGAGCAGCTAGTTGTAATATTCTGCCCAAGGACACATTTAACATTGATTTATGTACTGTCTTTTCTATAAGATGAAGACCGAGCAATTGACTAGGGACAAAGAAAACAATATGCCTTATGCAGGCTGATTTGGGAAGAATAAAAGAATGAAGCTAGCTTATTGGCGACACCATGGAAATGGCAGTGGGGGATTATTAACATTACACCTTGAATCAATCCGTCCCATCAGCAGAGTTGACATTGGGGTGTGAAGAGAGAGAGCTAAAGTCCCGGATGAAAGGGTGGATTGTGGAGGGGGAAAAGACGCAGGAAGGACTTTGCAACTGGGAAAGGTAAAGCTATTTACAGCCGCAATGTCTGGGGAAATAGGAGGTGAGAAAAAAAGAGAAAGCTCCAGGAAACATCTCACCAAAGACGCTGACAAAAACAAGGCAAACAAACAAACAAAGCACACGAAATGGAGGGAGGAGAGTGTCAAAGCCTGCAGGTTGATTTGCAAAATGAACTTCATTAGCATATGGTCGACTGAAGGACATCTTTTGAAAAAGCAGAGCCACGGGTCCAGAAGAGAATGACATTAACAACACTAATAACACAGGTATAACAACGAGCCACTTTTTATAACAACGATAATGTCAAGTGAATTTAAGAGAAGAGTTTAATCACACTGTGATTAGTGAGTACAGTACTGCGTGTAGGAGAACATAGTTGAATCATTTACACGCAAGTCATGCACGCGAGAGGTACTTAGTTGAATCATTAACACTTGATGAAGAAGAGAAGCCCGTAGCTCATTGACTCATGCCCAAATCATGCAACACTCATGCACACTTTTTTTGTAAATGGCCTTTAGCTCCAACACTAGACACTATTATTAATGTTTGTTTTTCCTGAATAAAGGAATATTTCATTAACCTCTAGCCTTTGTGACTTTATAACCTGAACAACAGAGTTTGAGTCCTTTACTTATGACTTCATCCTATGTATATAGAACCAAACCTGCCAGAGTGCTTTTCCCCTAGCCCCTTAACCCCAGTTGCCTCTGTGAATGACTTAATCGTACAACTGTAACCCATTTCACTACAATGCTCTGATAAGAGCATGACAACAGTAACTTCCTAACCGTACCAATCTAGGCATCAAATAGCTTCCAATCTCCTGTGAAGTACCAGAGAGAGAAGTGACTCTCTAAGCAGTTTGGCAGACGTCTTATTCTGTCTGAATCTATGAGAGGGTAATACTCCAATGCGTTCAACTACATCTGATAACCGCTCTCATCCTGCTCCATAGGAGAGGACGCAGTCAGAATGGCAACCTGGTCTCAGAGCATTTTGTATTATTCTGTATGTAAATCCATAACACTCCATTTAGTATGATATGTTACATTTTGTATGGTATTAATATGTGATGTCCATCACCCATTTCATATGATATGTTACAAATTACAATTCGTGTTACAAATGTTACAAATGTTATGACATGTTACAAATTTAGCAAAATGGATGATATATTACAAATTCCAATTTGTTGTGGCTAACATTAGCTAGGTTAGGGATATGGTTAGGGGAAGGGTTAGCTAACATGCTAAGTAGTTTCAAAGTAGCTAAAAAGTAGTAAGTAGTTTCAAAGTTGCTAATTAGCTAAAATGCCAAAGTTGTCTGTGATGAGATTCAAACACGGAATCTTTGGTTTGCTCGATGTTCACGTTATACCCAACCACCCCAACCTACTACCCTCCTTTTGCTTTTGTAACCTTCTGTCTTATATAACCATATCAAACGTAACATATCATACTAATTTGGGTGTCCCGGATCAACGTTTACTATGTTATGTCTAGTCTATGAGACCAGGCTGAGAACAGGCTCTACGTGTTGTGCTGTCCATAGCAACAGCAGACAGAGTCGGCAGACAACAGAGTCGGAGCATGGACATATACCACAGCCACTCTCGACAGTATCTTCTTATAACAGACACATAAAATGATACAATTAAAATCCAAATGTTTACTAACAGTTTAAAATATTGCTTAAGCAAAGTGACATTGCATATGAGACAACTTACTTATTTTCATAATGACAAATGTCCTTCCACACCTAAGAATAGAGTGGGATCCATTTATGAGGCACACAGAGAATAATAGGCCAATATGCTACCCTGCTGTTGCGGCAATTTCACAGGCAGACACACCTGGTCAAGTCACCGAAGAGTAAAACATACAAAGACAGTTAAATGTGTCGATGGAAATGGATGACAAGTGATGTGAATAAATGATGTGTCATGTATGTAGTGCATGCATGTACTGTGTGTGGCCATGGGTGTGTCTCAGAGGCTCTGCTCATATAGGCTTAAAATGCTAGAATATGTACACACCTGAGTGGACAATGCAGGTGTCTGCTAATAACTACCCCCTGAGAGAACAGAGAAAGGTCATAGTGCTGTCAATGTCAATCATCCAGCATTCTACAACAAAACAACGCTATTCCAGTTGAAAACCCAAAGAGGCCAAGGAGTTTCCTTATTTTCCATTCGCTACATTTCCTTTTGACATCTTAAAAGCTCTTAGTTCAGCAAGGCACACCAATGCTTTACACAATATAACTGGTGAGAGTTCCTTTTTGGACTAGATGTGAGGACGAACGACAACAAAAATATAGACTAGAAATAAGTAAGTGAAAGGAATGGGGAGCCAGAAAGATGACAGATGGTAAAGGGAAGAAGGAACAACTAAAATGTCTAGAGTAGAAAAGAGAAAATGATTTGAAACAGAAACCTTAGAGATTCATCTGGCCAAGCCAAACCCATTAAGTTTAAATTAAGGACCATTGTAAGGCTAGTAAACTTGGCATGGACTCCATATATATTGACAAAATGGTCTCTAGTTTTATTATCAAACAAAGGGCATAAAGCTAGCTTCCAGGCACTCTGTAGAGGCAAAGTTATCTGAACGGATAATCATATGTATCAAATATTGATTTTGTTTCTCAATGCAACTTTGGCTCTCTCTGGAAGCTGAGGCAACTCAGAGGCCATTGAACTAATGCTCCCCTATGCACAGAGACCATTACTCAACATACAACCTCACAGCTACTGTCCATATGGAAAGATTCTTCAGATCATTTTGTCTATGTATTCAACATGTTCACAAGAGGCATTCCTGTGTCACAAGTGTATGATTACATTCGAAGTCGAAAGGGGCAGTAATGCTGTCCAGAAAAGCACTGTGTAGCCCTACTGTCTAGCCTAGCGTTGTGGCCACAGCATTGACTGGTGTCGTCCATCATGTCGTATAACTCTGGTGAGGTTGCTGGCGTGGGCAATTTGTCAACTTTGAGTCCTGTGACTCCACATCCCCTCCCCCTACTTCCTTTGATTCCTATCGTTACGGGGCTCCTGAGCCGACTATCAAGAGTGCTCTGTAAAGTTCGAAGTGTTCTCTATGAGGCTAACGAATGCTCTTTTAAGGTAAGTCCGATCTCTATGTTTGCTCTCTCTGACCTAGTTAAGGAACATGCTATCAGTCTTCTTAACTATCCTGCGCCACGCTTTCAATTCACCTCCCTCTCAAGGCTCTTTTATGTCCTTTTTCTGACTTTAAAAATAATAATTTAAATGTTTCTCTCTCTCTTTCCTCTCCCTCCATTTTGTCTGTAGGTAAATGGATGCCCTAGTTAACAAGGAGAAAAGCCACTAGAGCTAATGCTGCTGCATCTGCAGATACGGACTTACAAAGCTAACGCAACTTTATAACAAGTTTTCCATTTAAGGAGTAATTCAGATAAACAGATATAATGTGTTATGTAGAACCTGACATGTTATATGTCCAAATCATGCACAAAGTGTTTAATACAACATTAATCCTCTTCATCGGCTTACATTGTGCAATAAAATAAATTATTAAACAACAAATGGATCCCGCTTTAAATTCTGTGCAGCTTAAAAAGGCTTCATAAAGCCTTCATAAACACTACATAAATGTGTTACAAATCATATATAACCGTTTGTCATGCTTTATAAAGGGATCATAAATGTGACATAACCACCGATGTCAAATGTGACATAACCCACTAAGTCAAATATGATATAAACCTGTTCTTTATAAAGGGTGACATAAGCACTGCTTAATTAAATGCCTTATAAATCATATTAAATGGAGTCTTCACAAAGCATTTACAACCATGTCATGCATCTTGGTAGCGCATTGCATACGTGGAAATGTATTCATGCATGACTGAAAGTTGCTTTGGCTAAAAGCCTCTGCTAAATTTTATATACTGTATTATATTATATTTTACTAAAACATTTCCAGGATGGCCCAACCGCTTTCCCTCTTGGGTGCATAGTCAATATTGGACTTGACCTCAACCTTCCCCAAAATACTGTGCTGCAGGATGACACAAACTCTAAAGTGTAGTCATGCACAACTAACACATGGTAGGGCCTTTTAAAATCAGTTTACATTTTTGCTTACTTCTGTTTTGTTTTAGATTTTTAATTCCATTTTCTTGGTTTTGTTTTTCCACTTTTCAGCTGTCCCAATCATTTATTCACACTTTTTTTTATAAGAAAAATAAATACATTGGAATTTCTGTGTTAATAGCAATGCTTAAACCACATCAGGAGATGACTTTTGAAGTCTGGAAAAAATCTAAGAAACATTGATTTTGAGTGTAGTTGCCCTTTTATTCGGTGAGCATGCCCTGTTGTTTGGTTAGCGTGTTTTCTGTAATGCAGTAAGCGCACATGGGATGTGATTCGGCTGGCAATGTAATGGGTGGAGTAAAATGCCAGCAGCACTTCGTATTATTCAGAGCCCCATGAAATGACACCATATATACATTCTACAGATCATACTGAGTATTCCATACAATACCTGGGACCCACTGGGGAGTCAGGCCTAGCCATTCAGAATGAGTTTTTCAACCACAAAATGGCTTTATTACAGACAGAAATACTCCTCAGTTGATCAGCTGCCCAGGGGGCTGGTCTCAGACGATCCCGCATGTGAAGAAGCCGGATGTGGAGGCCCTGGGCTGGTGTGGTTACATGGTCTGCGGTTGTGTGGCCGGTTGGATATACTGCTAAATTCTCTAAAACAACATCCCATGTGCGCTTACTGCACTACAGAAAACAGGCGGCTTATGGTAAATTCTCTGGCAACAGACCTGTTGGACATTCCTAAAGTCAGCATGCCAATTGCACACTGTGGCATTGTGTCATGTGACAAAACTGCACATTTTAGTGGCCTTTCATTGTCCCCAGCAAAAGGTGCACCTGTGTAATGAACATGCTGTTTAATCAGCTTCTTGATTTGTCACACCCATCAGGTGGATCTTGACAAAAGAGAAATGCTCACTAACAGGGATGTAAACAAATTTGTGCACACAATGAGATAAATTTGCTTTTTGTGCACATGGAAGATTTCTGGGATCTTTTATTTCAGATCATGAAACATGGGACCAATACTTTACACGTTGTGTTTATATTTTTGTTCAGTACAGTATGGTAGAAAAATTACAAGATTATGTTATAATACTGTTTATGCATCGAATAGCTTTGATGAGTATTCTGTCATCTGTGTCTGTGGGACTGAGTTGGGCCTCTGGGGCTTGGGGCTGACAATTGATTTATGATGGCTTGGTGATAGAACCTACAACCTACATTCCATTGAATGACTAGCATCTGTGTGTTAAGGGGTGCGAAACTGAGAAGCTAACCCTGTATAAACAAGCAGTAAATGACCTAGAGACAGAAACCTTGCACAATGTACACCTTGCTGTCTGTTGCTTGATATCACAATGTACTTTTGTATAATTCTACATATCTTTTCTTTGTCACAGAAACGCAGGAGGACTATAAAGAGTGGTAACCTAACCCTGCTTATTTGAGCTCTTGGCATCACACTTCAGAGTGTGGGATTGACCAGCTTCATTATTGCAATAATTAATCGATATTAAAGAATGATTGTTTGAAGAAATAAAAAAGGTCTCTCTCCTTTGAATCAGAAATATTCCATGACAACAGTTTGTAGTAGTTACAGTAAGTGTTGAGTTAGATGACATACTGTTGCTACCTCAATTGTTATTTCAAATAATTTCAGTGACTTCACAGCAATTTCTAGCTATCCAAAGTTTAGCAAGGTAGCAGGCTCAGCTAAAATGTACAAAATCCCTCTAGACACAGCCATGTCTCATAGTCAAATCATGTACATTTGTAAATTAATTAAAGAGGAACATAATAATACGAATTGAATGGAGTCTTCTTCCCATTTAGAGTTTCTGGCGCAGGACAGAAATGCCTTTATCCAGATGGTGTGACAAAGGCATTTTCTAACAGGGCCTCCTGAGAACCAACAGGGCCTCCTGAGTGGCGCAGTGGTCTAAGGCACAGTTGCTAGTGTCGTCTGGGTTAGGGGAGTGTTTGGCCGGCAGGGATGTTCTTGTCCCATCGTGCTCTAGTGACTCCTGTGGTGGGCTGGGCGCATGCACGTTGACACAGTCGCCAGGTGTACAGTGTTTCCTCCGACGAATTGGTGTGGCTGGCTTCTGGGTTAAGTGGCCATTGTGTCAAGAAGCAGTGGAGCTTGGTTGGGTCGGGCTTTGGAGGGCGCATGGCTCTTGACCTTCGCCTCTCCTGAGTCCGTACGGGAGTTGCAGCGATGAGACAAGACTGTAACTACCAATTTGATACCATGAAAAAGGGGGTAAAAAAAAGCAAAAAAAGGCCCCATATACCACCAACCACTGCGACCTGTATGCTCTCGTTGGCTGGGCCTCGCTTCATAGTCGTCACCAAACCCACTGGCTCCAGATCTATAAGTCTTTGCTAGGTAAAGCCCCACCTTATCTCAACTCACTAGTCACCACAGCAGCACCCACCCGTAGCACGCGCTCCAGCAGGTATATTTCACTGGTCATCCCCAAAGCCAACTCCTCCTTTGGCCGCCTTTCCTTCCAGTTCTCTGCTGCCAATGACTGGAACGAATTGCAAAAATCACTTAAGCTTATAGCTCCCTCACTAACTTTAAGCATCAGCTATCAGAGCAGCTTACCGATCATTGCACCTGTAAACAGCCCATCTGTAAATAGCTCACCCAACTACCTCATCCCCATTTATTATTTTTTCTCTACTTGCACATTCATCTTCTGCACATCTATCACTCCAGTGTTAATGCTAAATTGTAATTATTTCGCCACTATGGCCTATTTATTGCCTTACCTCCCTAATCTTTCTACATTTGCACACACTGTATATAGAATTTTATATTGTGTTATTGACTGTACGTTTGTTTATCCCATGTGTAACTCTGTGTTGTTTGTGTCGCTCTGCTCTGCTTTATGGCCAGGGCGCAGTTGTAAATGAGAACTTGTTCTCAACTGGCCTACCTGGTTAAATAAAGGTGGAGAAAATAAATACAAATAAAATAATAATAAATATAAAACACATGTTTATTTCATATTCGACATAGTGGGTTATGTCACATTTGACATTGGTGATTATGACACATAGTTATGCCACATTTATGAACCTTTACAAAGCATGAAATAGTTATAGATGTTTTGTAATACATTTACGTAGTGCTTATGAAGGCATTATAAGCTGAACATAATTTAAAGCGGGACCGATAAGTGCAACAGCCAGTTGGATTTGATAGTGGAAGACAGAAGTCGAAAAAAGAAAAAGGTCAAAAAGACAGGCGGTCGTTGGATTCTGCTGGTGGATGATGGGTAATGGGATGGTGTGTGTGTTGTTTGTGGATGTATTACCATTCAGGGCACACACTCCTAGAGCAGTCAGTGGCGTTTACCGCCATTGACCAGCCAGCATCGTTTGATCAGTACTTAATGTCACTTAACGCAATCGCTTCAAGCCAACCCTGCCTGTTTAGAGTGGAACAGATGTTTTGCCAAAGCGATCTCGCAGTTCTAATTAGCCACTGATAGTAAATGCATTAGCACTGGGAAGCAACACAGTTTAAAATATAGCTGCCTGCGATAGGAGGTGAAAGTGAGTGGGATATGGAATTAGGGGGTGGAGAGAGAGGGGAAGGGGAATAATCAATGTGGCTTGTTAAGATAGCGAAATCGTGGGGTACCATTACAAAGTGCTATTTGACTGTGCTCTCATGCTAGCCTCCTCTGTTGTTGTTGCTTTTAAGAAGATGTGTCTCTGTTTTTTACGATGATGAAACGTCAGGAGCTTTACCTGAAAAACAGACTGCGTGCTGGGAGTGTGTAGGAGTACATCTCTAGGTGAAAACATCACTTTTTCCTTTTACTCATACATTATACTCCGAAACAGCATGAAAAATAGACTCACACTCCTTATTCATCGAGTTGGACAGCTAAACCAGTATCTATTCTCTCCAGTTGGTTTTGCTGAAGGCAATGAAAGAGAAGTATACTGTGGTCTTGGATTGGAAACCATTTTCTACAAACTCATTTCCCCTCAACCATGGGCGTATGATATTGCAAAGATTACCTGGATTTCAAAGTCGTCAATTCTCAGGACGGAATTATTTTAAAAAAGGCTCTCAACTCAAAACTAAAGCCCTATTCTAACACAGTGGGGGCTTTTCAAATCATTTCTGCAAAGCCCATTGTACAATACCATCCAATCCAAACCAGCAGGACTCCAACCCTCTAGAAAGCGTCACTCCAAATTCCATCCTCCAACTGATTCCCTTCCACCAACTATAAATACACACGTTCACACAAAGCCACAGAGCTGATTGCCTTTGAGCCACTTGTGAATGGCCAGCCACCAGCCACCTGCCTCCCTTCCTGCACACCTTCAATAGAATTTATCAGAGTGGCAGTGCCCCAGCTGCTTCCCTCTTCAAACTTAAAGACATGGAGCTGGATGTCTCCTTTGCCCTCAGTGCCATGTCCCCTGCTATCCTACAGGCCTAACCACCTGGCCTCTTTTTGTGTTCTGCTGATACTACTACAACCTGGGCTACTGCTAACATTAACCACTGCCATGTATTCTGCCTACATTTCTAAGCAGCCTCAGTCTGGTTGCCTCTGTGCCTCTGACTCTTCCCCCTTCAGGCCACAGCCTCCACAAACACCACTACAATGGATCCAAGGGCTCTGAAAACTATATAGGGCTGATGTAAACCTTTTGCCTTTAATGGCACAGGAAATGAATCTCCTGTTAGGGATTACTGTGGCGTGTAACAGCCCTTGAACGGCCCGCTTTAAAGGGTTTAACAAGGTTAAATGGGTGTGAAGCGGCGGTGGTGGGATGGGGTCGTGGGCGTAGGGGGGGTTTCATACCTGGATTTCTAAAAGTGTGATGATGCGTTATGAGTCTTTATAAACTCGTAAACACCCCCACTAGCACATTGAGCAGTAAAAAGAAGGCTGGAATGAGGTGAATGGTGGCAATAAACGCAGAACAAACGCAAGCTGGAACACTGGCTGTCTGCATGTAAAACACACGTAATAGAAGTGTTTTAATGGAAAATGTCCCCTCTTAGACCTTAATCTATCCTAGCATCCTATTACCCAGGCCTGGTAATGATCGCGAGGACAGAAGACATGTGGTATAGAGGAAGAAGGTGGTGTGGTGTTGAGCTTGGCCAATGGCAGTGCTGTTGGTGGCTACTGGTTCATTTGGGATAAGATTCATTGTGTGGATGCTGTCCCCTTTCTCCAGGCCAGGGTTAGACTAATCTCCTGAGGAAACAAAGAGTGCTTCCACCTCAACACATACACTCACGTGTGCGGACATGCCCACCCACCCAGACACATATGCATGCACCTGTATGTTCTGTGCTATAATTAAGCAATAAGGCCTGAGGGGGTGTGGTATATGGCCAATGTACCACGGCTAAGGGCCGTTCTTATGCACAACGCATATAGCCATTCGGTGTGGTAATTTGGCTCAAGGTGCCTTATTGCTATTATAAACGGGTTACCAACATAATTAGAACAGCAAAAGGTAATCTTTGGTCATACCAGTGGTATATGGTCTGATATACCAAGGCTTTCAGCCAATCAGCATTCAGGGCTCGAACCACCTGGTTTATAATTGCACCTATACACTCTGGCCGGTTATGCAGCCTCTCACTGTGCTTCGCACAATAAATCTGAATTCACATGGACTCTAAGTGTACGGAAGCTTTCTTCCGCAAAGTGAATAAAACCAGTCTTGACTCACGAGCTTGAGGTTCACTGCCAAAAAGCAGCATTCAGTTATTTCCTACGCTGAGGCATTCAATTGCACATGCCCTTTGTTGAATTTCCATAATAGGTGCTTTGGACATCATGTAACACGGCAGATTAAAGCCAGATGGAGGCAGCGGTAAAATAGCAGGTACAAATGCTGCGGCAGAGTGTGTACGTGTGTGTGCATGTTTTTCTTTCTTCACTGATGTGAGGTGCAAAATGGAGAGCCTGAATGTGTGTCTGTGTGCATGAGCGCATGTGTGTGTGCATGTGTGTGTGTGTGTGTGGATGAGAGAGAGAGTGTGTTTGATGGAGAGTGATTGTATTTTCCTTTTCTCCTGTCCCCTGAGGAGGTGACGGGGTTGGTATTGTAATTCCACTCTCATTTCCCAAGTCGCCGCGGCGACTGTGGACTTGTCACTCAGAGGAGGCAGAGAACGAGCCTGTCAATCAATCAATGGCCCATTACGGAAACTTTTCCAAAAATGACTGCTTTTTCCTTCCTCTTCCTTTTTAGCATAACACAATTTCAACACTTTGTCATTGGCACAGAGTGTGATTAGTCTGCTAAGTGAAAGGGGGCTGCAGGGAGAAAGAGAATGAGGAGGAGGGAGATGTAGGATGGAGAGAGAAAGAGGGAGGGTAGTAGCATCATTACATTACAACGCCCTTGTCTAAATGCAAAGATGCAGTAAGGTATGGAAGGTAGTGAATGGCATGTTAAAAGCAAAGGCCCCCACTACTATATCATTTCAGAAATTCTACAAAGTACACTTTATATAGAAAGCCTAAATCATGTCATTCATGCTTTATTTTCTCACATGCAGTGAACACAACATTTCAAGTTGTTATTGGTTGCATGACTTAAACGGAGGGGTGAGAGAAGTACGAAAAGAGGACAATATAAAGGAGAGTACAGAGAGATAGAGGGAAATAAAGTGAAAAGAAAGAGGGCAAGGAAGCAAAACATGGGGAGGTGGTGGGCTGAAGAGGACGAGATAAAAAGAGGGAGGAATAGACTTGGTAATGCAGGCAGACGTAAACACGGTGATCGTGAGACGCGTGACAGGCAGGGGGGGGGCGACGACGAGACAGAGCCATGCCGTGCGCCTTAAACAAAAGCGAATGTAAACCTGCATATAGTAACATCCATCACACACGCAGACACTAGTGTGACACGACAGCTAAAACAGATCTCCTCGCCTCGGCAAAAAGTCGGAGACGAGGTAGTGGGTTGGGTGGGCTAGAAGGGGTAAAGAGAGAGAGAGAGAGAGAGAGTCGGATAGAGGGATAAACCAGAGAGAACAGCATTACATGACAACCATCGTCACGATGAACCCTCGCTCCACTGCAGACTTGCGTCAAATGGAGCAGGGAGTTGTAACCTTGACCAGGCTCACCAGCCCCCACTGGAAGGAAGCTTCGGCCTCAGCATATCTCAGCAATATACTGACCTCATGTTTCTACACCATGGCTCGCTCTGTGGTCAACGTTTAGTAAAGCTAAAAATCATGAGGAAAATGTGGATTAGGCTCATAGGATTGACTTTCTGTTGACCATCGTTTGATATACATCTAGACAATTTGATTCAAACCGCCAAGGGATGTATATCGCATCAGTGGAAGGATCCCTGTTCCCCACAACAACACTGCATTTAGAGAAAGGGAATGCATTTAGGGCATGGAGCCTTGAGATGCTGATCTTCCTCAGTATTTTCCATAAACTCTAGCCCCGGTTCTCTTCAAACCATTTACTGTGTTTCTGGGGGAATAAGAAACAAATAATGCTCTTCAGAGTACTGTGAGAATGCATGTTTGGATTCAAGCAATCAATTAAAACAGGGTTTATGGTTTAAGACAACATTATAACTCACAAATTACCCCTTGGAGTATTATTTATAACCGGGTTAGATTGAATAGGGCCATGTGTCTTGAAAGCGTTATTGTTTATGGCACTAAGTTCAAATAAGATCTTATTTTCCAGGCAAATAGGATCCTGTGTTATCTGTGAGGATCCCCCGGGATCTATAGAACATCCCCAGAGTATAACCCCCATCAGTCATAGGGGTGGTTAACTACTACTCCTCTCCTCGTCTCTCCTCGTCACCCTTTCATTTCCTTGGTCTCATTTCCCCACTTGTTTTCTTCTTCAAACCCCTCTTTTCATTCATCTCCTCTCAGCTGCCTCTCCCTTTACCCCTCTCTCTTCTCATCTCTCTCTCCTGCTCCTGCAGGCACGGTGAGTAGAGGGCTCCGCGGGGGGACCAAGTATCGATCGCACTGAGTCAGCTATGAATTCATTAAATTAATTCATTAAATCCCCTCTGTCAATGCCCGTTTGTTTTATTTTCTATTTTTTATTGAACCTTTATTTAACTAGGCAAGTTAGTTAAGAACAAATTCTGATTTACAATGACGGCCTACCCCGGCCAAACCCGGATGACGCTGGGGCAATTGTGCTCCACCCTATGGGACTCCCAATCACGATACGGTTGCGAACCAGGGTCTGTAGTGACGCCTCTAGCACTGAGAGCAGTGGTTTAGAACACCGAGCCACCTGGGAGCCCAATAATGTAAGGGGACGAGTCAGAGTTTATACATAAAGTGGTTTAATGTATAGGTGTGTCCTGAGACATGAATATAGTATACTGTATTGTATCAGTGGTTAAATGTACAGTGAATAGGGTACTAGGTACTCCTCAGAGATCTTTCTGGAACAAATTAATCCATTCATTCTGTTTTGAACAAGGTCAATAATTATTTGGGACTCAGTTACAGTTGAGAACAGTTACAGTTTGTGTAAGCATATAATGCCTTTTTGATAATGACTATGAATAATGATATAACTGTACTAGGGCTTTTCTAATCCTTATGTTTTTTGATAATGACTATGTTTAATGATATAACTGTACTAGGGCTTTTCTAAACCTTATGCTTTTTGATAATGACTATGTATAATGATATAACTGTACTAGGGCTTTTTGATAATGACTATGTATAATGATATAACTGTACTAGGGCTTTTCTAAACCTTATGCTTGTCAAATGCCAATGGTGACGACGGACTAGGCGATGAGAAATAAATGGTGTGTTTCTGTGTGTGTGTGTGTGGTTGAATGTTTATGTGTGTGTGTGTGTGTGTGTGTGTGTGTGTGTGTGTGTGTGTGTGTGTGTGTGTGTGTGTGTGTGTGTGTGTGTGTGTGTGTGTGTGTGTGCATCCGTAAGCTCTTGTGGAGGTGTATGATGAGATGACGCACTAAATGAATACATAGAGGCTAATCACATTTCCTTTGGTGAGACGAGGGTAGAAGCTTTTAAATCAAAGGTGCAGTTGAAGCACATACAACCATGGCAGTGGTGGGAAAAGTACCCAATTGTCATACTTGAGTAAAAGAATAGATACCTTAATAGAAAGTTACTCACATAAAAGTGAAAGTCAGCCAGTAACATACTACTAAGTATCAAAAGTAAAAGTATGAATCATTTAAAATGTCTTATATTAAGCAAAGCAGACAGCACCATTTGCTTGTTTTTTAAATATATGGATAGCCAGGGGCACACTCCAACACTCACACAGTATTTACAAAAGATGCATGTGTTTAGTGAATCCGCCAGGCCAGAGGCAGTAGGGATGACCACGTGTTCTCTTGAGTGCTTGAATTTGCCCATTTTCCTGTCCTGCTAAACATTCAAAATTAAACTTTTGTTTAATACTTTTGTACTTTTGGTGGTCAAGGAAAATTAATAGAGTAAAAAACACAATATTTTTCCCGAAAATGAATTAAGTAGTACTTTAAAGTATTTTTACTTAAGTACTTTACACCACTGAACCACGGTAAATCATAAGTAAATCAATTCCACACACCGTCTCAACCAAACAACCGGCAAACTATTATTACATACACTGCAGAGAGGATGGCAACAGAGATCCTAAAACAGAAACAGGAAATACGTGAAAATCTGCCACAGACAGCAAAGCTAATCAGAACAGATGTATCTGCAATCTGACATTGGACTGTTCAATCTCCGGCCTGCTTAAAGGGCGAGAGATATCCAAATCGTCATGATCCCCCTCTCAAGGCTCAAGGCCTTATCCTGCAGTGTGAAGAAAGAATCTCTAGAAAACGACGGGCCTCTGTGTATGCAATCACATTACACACTTGTCAGCTTAAAAGGTCAACATATTAGGTTAGTCCCCTCTCCAACTGCTGTTTCTATACTTGCCTCATCTGCAAACACATTATTTATTTTGTTATTACAGAATGGAGAAAAAAGAACTTAACATTTCTCTGAAGAGGAAAGAGGACCAATGGAGAGGAGAAAAGTTTCAGTGTATTCTATAATCTAGTGGATGACATTTTACTTCCTCTCTTTATCCCCTGTGGTCTCAGTGAAAATGAGTAGAGGATGATATTATAATAGGGATATATGCATCCGAGCGGAGAGCCGCAGACCAATGTGACAAACCAAAACACAGAGAGTGGGTGAGAATGAGGAATTGGGACTTCAACCAGCCAACACAGCGAGGAAGGAGGACACTTGACTGCAACCACACTGATCTACTCCACTGCATCCACCCAGAGAGATTGGGTTAATAACTTAAGCCTGCACTGTGTGTGCCTGTGTGCATTGTAAGTCCACCTCCATCTGCATTGGTCAAAATTAGTTGCTAGCAGTCCCATCTATCTAAATCAGTTCACTCCTCAGATTCTCTCCAGTCTCTGCGGCACTAGCTAGCTCTGCATGACACATCACTATGCATCACTATGGCTTATAGGCAGAGAATAATTCATATTCGAATGCAGTGTTTTGCAATCACTGCAATCCCACGATTCCCTCCTACTTGTCATTGTCACCCGCCTGTGTGGCTGCTTGGCTTGATGGGATGTGACGCCTCTCCTCTTTAGTAGTCTCCCCTCCTCTCCCCTGCTGTACGCTCCTCTCCCCTGCTGTACGCTCCTCTCCTCTCTACTCTCCTCTCCTGTACGCTCCTCTCTACTCTCCTCTCCTCTCCTGTACGCTCCTCTCTACTCTCCTCTCCTCTCTACTCCTGTATGCTACTCTCCCCTGCTGTACGCTCCTCTCCCCTGCTGTACGCTCCTCTCCTCTCTCCTCTCCTGTACGCTCCTCTCTACTCTCCTCTCCTCTCCTGTACGCTCCTCTCTACTCTCCTCTCCTCTCTACTCCTGTATGCTACTCTCCCCTGCTGTTTGCTCCTCTCCTCTCTACTCCTGTACGCTCCTCTTTGCCCTCTGGTGCTGCTCCTGCTTGGGCCTGGACAGGAATGGCATTAGGATGCTGGAGAGGGCCTTCCTTTGTGGCAGCCTCTGCCAGCCACTTAATTTGCTGTTTATAGTTTCACCGCAGCAGTAATTTAATCTTCAGCCCACAGAAACATCTCTGTCAGGCCTCTACATATGTGTGTCCCTGCCTATGTGACTATACAGTATGTGTATAAAACAGAGATATGGGTGGGTACATCTCCTGCCATTTTGTGTGCGTGCATGTGAGTGTGTGAGTGTGTTTGTTTGTCTGTATGTGTGTGTGTTTGAGTGTCTGCGTGTGTGTGCGTGTGTGTGCGTGGTTGTATGGCCTTTCCCTGTGGGATGAAGCAGTGGTATTCACAAGGCCTTATTAAAATGCCAGTCCTGACCTGGTTGCACAGAGTCATGGAGAGAAGGCGGAGATAGCTGTCCTTGATTCTCGTCTACCCCCTTGAGCTGCTGCCCAAGGCCTGCTGAACTCTCCCTCTCTCTCCCTGCATCTCTCTTTCTTGCTCTTTCACACCCCTGATTCTCTCGCCGTCCATGTCTCTCTGTCTCTCATCTCTCCCCCCGTACCCATCCTTTGTGTAGGCTGTTTAAAGACAGGATGGGTAGACTAGAAGGATGGACTTTATATAATTACACAGCCACCACGGTCAGATGCAGCAGTCCACTGTGTCATTTTAAATGCACTGACTGTACAAAACATTAGGAACACCTCCTAATATTGAGTTGCACCGGCCTTTTGCCCTCAGAACAGCCTCAATTCGTCAGGGCATGGACTCTACAAGGTGTCAAAAGCATTCCACAGGGATGCTGGCCCATGTGGACTCCATATGAGGGGGTGCAACTCAACAGTGTACACAGTGTTCTTAATGTTTTGTACACTCAGTGTACACAATCCATGTCTCAATTGTCTCAAGGCTTAACAATCCTTATTTAACCTGTCTCCTCCCCTTCATCTACACTGATCGAAGTGGATTTAACAGGTGACGTCAATAAAATATCATAGTTTTCACTTTGCTTCACCTGGTTCGTCTGTTATTGTGAAGTGGAAACGTCTAGGAGAAACAACAGCTCAGCCACGAAGTGGTAGGCCACACAAGCTCACAGAACTTGACCACAGAGTGCTGAAATGCGTAGCGAGTAACAATCGTCTGTCCTCAGTTGCAACACTCACTACTGAGTTCCTAACTGCCTCTGGAAGCAACGTCAGCACAAGAACTGTTCGTTGGGAGCTTCATGAAATGGGTTTCCATGGCCGAGCAGCCGCACACAAGCCTAAGATCACCATGCGCAATGCCAAGCGTTGGCTGGAGTGGTGTAAAGCTCGACACCATTGGACTCTGGGGCAGTGGAAACGCTTTCTCTGGAGTGATGAATTACGATTCACCATCTGGCAGTCCGACTGATGAATCTGGGTTTGGCGGATGCCAGGAGAATGCTAACTGCCCGAATGCATAGTGCCAACTGTAAAGTTTGGTGGGGGAGGAAAAATGGTTTGGGGCTGTTTTTCATGGTTTGGGCTAGGCCCCTTAGATCCAGTGAAGGGAAATCTTAACGCTACAGCATACAATGACATTCTAGACGATTCTGTACATCCAACTTTGGGGCAACAGTTTGGGAAAGGCCCTTTGCTGTTTCAGCATGACATTGCTCCCGTGCACAAAGCGAGGTCCATACAGAAATGGTTTGTAAAGATCAGTGTGGAAGAACTTGACTGGCCTGCACAGATCCCAGACCTCAACCCCATCGAACACCTTTGGGATGAATTGGAATGTGGACTGCAAACCAGGCCTAATTACCCAACATCACTGCCCAATCTCACTAATGCTCGTGGCTGATTGGAAGCAAGTCCCTGCAGCAATGTCCCAACATCTAGTGGAAAGCCTTCCATGAAGAGTGGAGGCTGTTATAGCAGCAAAGGGGAATCAACTCCATATTAATGCCCATGATGTTGGAATGAGATGTTCGACAAGCAGGTATCCACATACTTTGCTCATATAGTACAGTTTATCAGGCTTTAAAGTGTCAATTTAACAGTAGGCACACAGGCTATTCCACCACACAACACAGTGACAGGCTAATTGGAGGGCTTAAAGTGTTGACTGACGTGTCCATGACACTGCATGACGGTTTCCTGACTAGTGTTTTCCGACAGAGCCCTCCACACCGAGGAGACTGCTATTTACTCATCCCTCTGAGCCTCTGCTATTTATTTGTTGGCTCCGGGATGCGGTCTGGGTTGTGCCCCCTTGTTTGTACTCTATGTCTCTGGGTAGAGACGATTCCCTCTCCTGCTGACAAATCCATTTGTACCATGAAGTTCACCACTGCAATTCCTTCTTCCCCGAGCACCACTGAATTGTCTCTTCCCATTCTTTAAATCCCCTCCCTTGAGTGTGTATGTGCGTCTGTGGTTATTTGTGTACTGTTGTCGGCCTTTGTGATATATCATACAGATATCTTGAAATTTGCTGAGTTCCTCCATTTCTAAGTAGAAAAACAAAGCCTCACATCTCTTCCCCACATAGAACAAAGACATTATGGCTCATATCGAACTTTTTATCTCTTACTCTGTATCTAATAAACACTCTGAAGATCACACTGTCTTTTGTATGTTACGCTCTATTCATTCACATGAAACAGAAACATTCTAAATATATTTCACAAGGCACAGAGCACAGCTGAAATTTCTCAAAATGAAAATCTTCAACCTAGGGGATATTCACCTAACTATCCAGATATGCCTTTTATCTTTCTCACTCTCTTCCTCTGTTCTCTCTCTCTCTCGTTCTCTCTCTCATTCTCTCTCTCCCGTTCTCTCTCTCTCTCTCTTACTCTCTCGCTCTCTTACTCTCTCGCTCTCTCTCCTGCTCTCTCTCTATTTCTGTCTCGCGCTTTCTCTCTCTCTGTCTATTTCATTCCACTTCTCTCTCTCCTCATCTTTTTTTTCTGTCTCTCTCCCTTTCTTCTAATTTTCCATTATATTGGAATGAGGAGAAAAAAGGAAAATTGAACTGCCCTGCTTGATTTCCTGCACATGCTCCATGAAAAAAAAAAAAAGCAATTAGCTTTGTAGCTTTAATGGTAGTAGAGAAAGGTGTTAAAGACTTGTATGTTCTGGGGCCCCAGTGTTCTCTGCTCCCTGAGGAGAAAGGCATTAAGCTAAAAACTCATATCATTCTATTGTTCTATTCTATATGCCCATATGTTCTCTGTGTGTGAGCTTATACTATGAGTCAGAGTGTGGGTGTGAATAATATCAGAGTGCAGAATGTATATGGTTTGACCGAAGGTATGAGGTGCAGCACAGTAGTACTCCACTTCAGATAAAGCTGGTGGATTAGAGTGCAGCTCTGACTAGGAATGATTCTGAGAGGCTCATACAGACTCACACAGACGCCCTGACGTTCTCCATGCACTTCATTAACAGCTGGCCCAGCAGCAGCAACACATCTCTTCTGTCTTCTCACACCCTGCCAGGAGCTCCCCTCCACCAACCAAGAATGAAATGGAATGAACCCATGGGCCAACCCACATAGGGAAGAGGCATTTCAGATTCTTCCCACTCATCAAGCAGTTATACTTTTGAGTTGTGTGGTGACAGTGGTGGTGGGAAAGTGGTAGTGTGACGTAGATGGCTGAGTACAGCAGCATCTCTAGTGGAGGACTTGAGGTTGACGGCTCTGTGTAGGAAACAGGACTGTGTCACTGGAGCTGTCATTGTGAATTCAAATAAAAATGCGCCGAATACAACAGGTGTAGACTTTGCTGTGAAATGCTTGCTTATGAGCCATTACCAACGCTGCAGAGTTAAAAAAAAGTATAATAAAAGTTAAAATAGCAACACAATAGGAATAAATACACAAGAATGAAGCTATATGCAGGGAGTACCAGGACCAAATCAATGTGCAGGTAGGTGTACAAGGTACTTGAGCTAGATACTGTATGTAAATAAAGGCAGGATAAAGTGACAAGGCATCAGAATAGATAATAATAAGAGTAAGAATAAAGAACAGAGTAGCAGCAGCATATGATGGGAAAGACAAAATATTTCAGTGCCTTTGAACGGGGTATGGTAGTAGGTGCCAGGCGCACCGGTTTGAGTTCGTGAAGAACTGCAATGCTACTGGGTTTTTCGCCCTCAAAAGTGTTCCATGTGTATCAAGAATGGTCCGCCACCCAAAAGACATCCAGCCAACAATTGTGGGAAGCATTGGAGGCAACATGGGCCAGCATCCCTGTGGAACGCTTTCGAAACCTTGTAGAGTCCATGTCCTGACGTGGAACTATCAACCGTTTCCAGTATCTCAACTCTCCAGCTATATTCATGTTCATTGGTTCATCCAAGGGGTATCTACAGCCTCAGTTCATCATAACCAGATAGGTGAAGCTGAGGGACTACATAGCCAATAGGGTTACCCAGCAATACTGAACTTTCACTCTCCTGACTCAGTTTGTTGCCTGGGTTTGCATGTCTTCTGACATAATGTTAGGTGTGTCATGACAACTCATGGCAAGTCATGACAGTGTTTACTCTTCCGTCAAATCCATTGTGTGGAAATATGTGTCCACCACCTGGAAATTGAAGTTGTGATTGCTTACTGGGATGCTTTTGTGATGCTCACTTATAACAACCTATACATGAGTCACGCTATCTAAACTATATCCTAGCTTTATGTTGCTTCCCCGTGTGTCCCAGTCTAATTTCACTGGAACAGATTGACGGGATGAAATACAGTGGTACTGTTTCAGTTGGATTTGCACGTACAGTACTAGGCCGACCCTGATAACCGCTCTGAACTACACCCCCGTTGGATCACATCAACTAAAACTAAGTCAAGACAGACCACAGTTGACTACAACTAATTTTGCAATCCCCAAATGGTGCCTCTCCATCAAAGCAGAACTTTGAACCTTTTAAAGGCACATCTGTACTGTAGTAGCAGGCTAAAATGGCTTTAAACATTTTTTTTATTCCTGAAAGCAGATTATAGCACAAGAAAAAAATGGATGATGTGGGCTGAGGGTTGAGATTAAGCCTCAATTTGTTTAAAATTTGAAACCCCCACCTAAAAGAAGGCCATTAAACGCTAGTGCTGAAAAATATGTTCTTTAACCTTTATTTTACTTTCTGAGATCAGCCTCAGCTCATAAGATTCCATAAACTCCTCCTCCGGAAGCATAGATTAAGGCGTTTGTGAAAATCCAATCTTTTTTAGAAGCCAGAAGCCAGAGCGATAACGCTTTAATGTGTTATGAAGTCTTCATTGATCTTTGGAGTTCAGAAAAGACTGCTTCTTAAGAGTATTAATTAAGACAAATGTTGATATGGCCCTCAATAAAAAATGCAAAGCTATAAATCATCAGTTGAATTGAAAATGATTTAAATGCATACATGACTTCAAGAGTAATTATCCTCACCCTTTCCATTCCACTTTGAGAAGGCAAATTGCTAATGTATGGCTATTAGGTATTAAAAGGGTTATCTATTATATATTCTGAACTTCTAATTGCTCTACTGAATGAAGAATTAGTGGGTTGTAAAGTTTCCTCGTCACTATTTGTTAGAGAAATGGCACTCTGCCTTTAACTGAGGCAAGCCTGCGTGCTGCAAGCCTGCGTGCTGCAAGCTGTTACTGTAGAGACAGAGGTTGTGTAACTGTAATGCTATGAAACGAGTGGACTGGTGACATTTACCTTTAGAAGTGATTGACAGGGTTTGTACTATAGTAGATACAGAACATGATGCAAACATGCAATCCAATTACACACAATAAATCTCTCTCTCTCTCTCTCTCTCTCTCTCTCTCTCTCTCTCACACACACATACACATACACACACATACACACACACACACAAACCTCACTCTAACAAACCTCACTCCCTTCTTTAATTTATATAAAAGGGGTGGTGACTAGCTGACACTGAACTAAACCTCAATATATCTTCCCCCTCTGCGGTCTCCATCCCTCCATCCCTGCTCTTGGGGGAGTGAGGCAGCCTGCTTACCTGTCCTCCACCAGTGACAAGCTCTCCATCACTCTTCAAGGAGACACATAAAACACAGGCAGGCCAAAGGTGATGATGCTCAGGGCCCTTCATCACAGAGGTTGATCAAAGCAAAATATATGTATTGAAAAACATCTTCACAACTAATTCTCAGTTGAATGTATTTAAGGGTGGGATGGTGGGAGAGAGGGGGGGGGGGGGGGGGGTGAGAGAGAGAGAGGGATAGCTGTTGGAATGTGGATTTTCCTGTTGCCTAGAAACCATGCAGGGACGGTCAGTCAGCTAAACAGACCTTATTGTTTGAATTCAAATGGATGATTTCAGATGCAGTGAAAAGATGGACTTGGTGCTGTAGATGAAGTCAAGGTCATAAAAGAGCATGATTGCTATTGAGAAGCTTTTTCATTGCAGTTGTCATGGATTCTTATCAAATCCTAGATGCCATTGCCTGCCGCTGTGTCCTTGAACAAGGCAGTTAAGTTAACCACGGGCACCCAGTGTGGCAGCCCCCTGCTCCAACCTCTCCAACCTGTATGTACAGTATGTGTGTCTTTTGGAGGGGTTGGGGTAGAGCAAAAATCAAATTTTGGTTGGACTTGTGTGTACAATTGACTAATACATGTATCTTAATCTTCTGCATCCCTCTGACATGGCTTTTCGTGACTGACTGTGGCAGAATAAAAATTATCGAAACGATTTCATGGGACTGAAAAAAACATTATCAACTCCAATTTCAAAGGAAATAATATATAGAATCTATTCCTTAATTTGCGCATGAAACAAGGGGACTATGATGCACACATGGATTAACAAAACTCTACCAAACAAACCCTCCAATTCTCTCCATGGCACCTCATTTGAGTCAGCGACTGCGTGGATCCAGCGCTCTCTCGTGCTTTAAACGCACTGATTTTTGCTTCCCAAGCCCAGAGGAGAAAGTAGCTAATTACGAGCTTTGAAAGCTTTACATGCTATTACATAATGACTCCAACCATTCATTTACTTAGATGTGTTTTATTTGTTTACTTTTATATTAGAGGGGGAATTAAGTAATTAAAACCCAACTTAATGAAGGCTGTTGTGTCTATCAGAGTGGGTAGAGAGTTCTTCTTTGATTTAAGTGGAGGCAGGAAGTGAACTCAAAGCGACAGGTTTATGGGAAGAGGACGGCTCCAGTCGAAAAGGGAAATCATGAGCCAAGCCGTTAAATTAGCATCTAAAGCAGGCAGTCTTAATTTCCCCAAATTGGAGGGAAATAACTACATTGATGAGGTAAAAGACCCTCCTCTAGAGATATCGCCTTGCCTTTGGTACGGTGAGCACTCTTCGGCTATTTTTGAGATTTTAGCCTCTTTCTAAAGCCCAATCACTAGCATCTGTTGTGCGAGGGGGCCAGGATCACGGTGTAATTTGGCTCTGCAAAATTGGATGGGCGATAAACTACTTTTTGAATATCCACAGGGATGGCCTATTTCATTGGCTGTAATTGTTTCTCACTCATGTATAGAGGAACAAACTGGTAACCACTCTACTGGGACATCAGATCAAGTACTGGCTCTGATTGGATACACCCTCTTTGTTATAAACAGACTAAGCCACTCTTATTTGAGGATATGGTGGGTTGCAATCAAATCATATACAAGTCACAACAAAAACAAATAATACAGTACAGTACATCTGTTGAACATAATAATATAGACTCCCTCTAATAAATACACAGCTACACTACATGACAAAGTATGTGGACACCTGCTCGTTCAACATCTCATTCCAAAATCATGGAGTTGGACCCTTTTTGCTGCTATAACAACCTCCCACTCTTCTGGGAAGGCTTTCCACTTGATGTTGGAACATTGCTGCGGGGACTTTCTTCCATTCAGCCACAAGAGCTTTAGTTTGGTCGGGCACTAATTTTGGGCGATTAGGCCTGGCTCGCAGTCGGTGTTCCAAATCATCCCAAAGATGTTTGATGGGGTTGAGGTCAGGGCTCTGTGCAGGCCAATCAAGTTCTATAGCGTATATGGGTCCATACTGTACAGATCAGAGCAGGTTCTCTGAGGCTATATCCTGTGTGCCTTAGTGCTGTGACAGGCTAGGCCTCCGTGCTCTGTGTGTCTGTGGCCGGCCTCCCTAAAGGCCCCACTGTAGGCTGCTCCTAGCTAGGGAGCCATGGGCCATATAGAGGGGTAATATAGGCAAGGGGTGAGTCATGATCAGTCTGAATGAGAGGGAGAGAGAGGGAGATTGGGAGTGGGGAGGGAGGGCAGGAGACAGGAAATAGCTGGAGAGATGGCAAAAAAATTGAATGGGTGAGAGAATGAGAGAGAGAAGGGAACATACTGTAAGGGATGAGGGGGAATGGGTAAGCAGAAAATCTGAGAGCGGCAGAGGAAGAAAAGGTAGAGGGTGTGATGGAGTGAGTGGGTGGGTGGGGGAGGAAAGAGGGAGGTTGGTGAGAGTAAGGGATGGGAGAGTGAAGGAAGGAGGGAAAGAAATGTTATAACTCCTGCTCTGTGGGGGGAGGTCTCTAAATTACAGTGCAATGCGGACAGCTTGTCAATGCCGAGGCCGGGGGCCCTTGCTCTGGAGAAACACCACACTCCTTTCATTAGGTTCCCCACGTCAGTGCCTGACTCTAAATCTCAGGACCACTATTTATTTATTTATTTCTGTATTTACCCTACTCGCTCAGAGCTCTGGGTTTCTCCAGTCCAGTGTAACCACTCAACCCCCCCCCCCCATCAACCTTACCTCCTAAACAGACATGAACACCCACACATCTACTAAAATGGAATAGCCCATCTACATTTCACACTGGCCACTTTCCCGTATGCAAAGCCTACAGTAAAGTTCCTGCCACTCTTGACTTGATAATTACAATGACAAGTGACACTCATAAGAGCTGATGAGGACCATTCTATTGTTGGTCAGCTGTTCACCTCATCCCATAACCTTTCATAGCAACAGTTAATTCATGTGTAGGGACATTTCAAGTGTAGGGACGTTTTTACTGATAAAAACAATAGATGTGTATTGCCAGTTTTATTGCTTCTTTAAACAGGACAACAGTTTTCAGCTGTGCTAATGTAACAGTATAACTTTAGACCGTCCCCTCGCCCATACCCGGGCGCAAACCAGGGACCCTCTGCACACATCAACAACAGTCACCCACGAAGCATCGTTACCCATCGCTCCACAAAAGCCGCGGCCCTTGCAGAGCAAGGGGAACCACTACTTCAAGGTCTCAGAGCGAGTGACGTCACCGATTGAAACGCTATTTAGCGCGCACCGCTAACTAAGCTAGCCGTTTCACATCCGTTACACTAACATAATTGCAAAAGGGTTTTCTAATAATCAATTAGCCTTTTAAAATGATAAACTTGGATTAGCTAACACAACGTGCCATTGGAACACAGGAGTGATGGTTGCTGATAATGGACTTCTGTACGCCTATGTAGATATTCCATTAAAAAAACATTAAAAAAACAGCCGTTTCCAGCTACAATAGTCATTTACAACATTAACAATGTCTACACAATATTTCTGATCATTTTGATGTTATTTTCTTTCAAAAACAAGAACATTTCTAAGTGACCCCAAACTTTTGAACGTTAGTGTATGGAAAAACAGTATATGGAAAAGAAAAAAATATAATCTACAGAGTAAATAACCTCAATGTCCATGGCGATAAATTAGGCTGTATATGTGCATTATAGATAAACGTAAATATGTGGATTTTAGCTTGCACCCACACCCAAAATATTATTGTTAAAAACAACCCAATTTGGGTTTATTTGGTAACCCATCACTAGGTAAATATTGCACAGAACACACGCTGGGTTATTTTGACACAGCCAGTTGGGTTGTATGAATAACCCAACATGTTGGTTTATTTGGATTACGCAAACATGGTTTCATTTAACCATCAGTTGGGTTTTTATTCACTTTCATGTGGGTTGACCCAGCAGCTGGGTCTTTTTTAATGCAATCCATAGGTTATTTCCAGGAGACGTGGCTAATTAGGTGTATGGTTTTTCAGGTAGTTGTTTTTGGCCACCCATGAGAGTAAATGTCATTTCTGTGAACTTTGCTCGAATATTTTTTGAGCATTACATATAAAAAAGAATAACATTATTATTTACATGTGGTAACAAAGTGGTGACTATCCCAACATTTGGATATGCATACACTTGATTAACTCATACACTTGTGTAAGCTAGCGGAGGCTGCTGAGGGGAGGACGGCTCATAATAATGGCCGCAACGGCAAATGGAAAAATTGAAAGACATCAAACACATGGTTTCCATATTTGATACCATTCCACTTTTTCCGCTCCATCCATTACCACGAGCCGATCCTCCCCAATTAAGGTGCCAACAACTTGCTGTGGTATAAGCATAATTTAAGATCCAAAAGCGGTCAACATGAACATACGATAATAATACAACAGAATAAATTAACTGAAATAACATTTACTCTCAAGGGTGGACAAAAGTAACTGTCGGAAAGCTAACCCCCTTCTAAACCATAACTCCAGTCTTCTGATCTGACCCGCTGGGTCATATCTCAATAACCCAGCATCAATAACCCAGCATCAACAACCAAACCTTGCTCTTTTTTAAAGACAACAACCCAACTAAGTGACCCAATGCATGCAACCCAGCAGTTGGATCATCCAAACAACCCACCATTTTTTAGAGTGCATAGTTAAATAACTGAGCGTGTGTGTGCATGTTTATTTATGAGTATTAAATCATACATTACAGTAGATGTTGTTGCCCCTCCATGAGTTCATGTGGAACTGGCCTACTTTCACCATCACAGCGGACTCTCCAGTCAACTCTCCAGTCTATCGGTTGGGGCTTTAAGGCAGCTTCTGTTTTAGGTAGCTAGATAAGTCATATCCATTATTTACAAATCACAGCTTTGTTCAGAAAAATCTAACACGTCAGTGCAGTGGGGAAGGTTGGAGCACAGCATTGGAACACACAATTTAATACATGGCTGCCTCTGCTGCTGTGCCCAGAAAGACCATAAGGCAATGCTGTTTTGCTGCAGGTATACATCTCTGTTTGTTCAATAATTCAACTGCCCAAAATGCCTTATTTAGTAGACCCCCTGGCCCTGTCTAATTCAAATTTCTGCCTATGGAGCGTCACAATGACAGTATTTATAACGGCTAACAAAAATCCCTAAACCTTGGGACCGATGAGTCACTACTACATATTCACACGTATGATATTGAAACAGACAAAGTGAGAATAGACTGCCACAGTTCATGGGTGTGTAGTGCAACAATCAACATTCATTTTACATTGCGTCGTCGGTCGCTCCCTGGTCTGCAGTTTCATATGAATGCAGCCATCCATCGTCCAGCCAGAGGACAGTCAATTAGCCCCTATACCTTACCCTCTCTCCACACTGTCAACAGGGTCTGAGGCAAAACATCAATCAATGCAGATACCTGTCAATCATAGAGGGAATCAATGAAACAGGAAGAGAAGTACGCTGGGTTCAACCAGCGTGACCGATCTGAAATGGAGTGGCGGCATGTCTGGACCCGGGGTGTGATGCCTGGTTGCCCCCCTGGCTCAACACACAGCTCACAATAGCCCACAGCTCAGCTGATTTACAGTTAGCTCCCGTATATTATATTTGGTTACCCTGTCATCCATTATCTCCGACCGCGCTGCAGGCGTCCCTGCCTTAGGCTGCCTCAGCCTGCCCACTGTCCAGCCTTCGCAGAGAGAGGGTTGGGAGATGACCCCCAGCTGAGCCCACTCAAGCTGCCCCATCATTCGCCTGATCCACCGTGCAGGACCGTGAAGAACCACAGAGAACACACAGGAACTGGCACACAGAGACTTGCTCGGGCTAAGATTACTGATCAATAAAATAATTCAAAGAATGTGAGTTTATAGTGATTTTGAAATTATGTGAGTATGACATTATGAAAACCTATTTGAAAGTTGACTTTAAACGTTTCACAAACATGGATTGTATTTAACAAAAAAGGATAAACAAACAAATGTCTGCTTTGGGTAAATAAAATGGCAAAACTAAGGGTTTTAAATGAAAATTATTGTAGACAGTACACACACACACACACACACACACACACACACACACACACACACACACACACACACTCTCTCTGTCTCTCAACAGCTCCCCTGCTGAGCCAACAGGACCGCAAGTCCTACAGATCTGGGCTGTGTGAGAAACACTCCATGTAGATAAAGGTAAACAAACACATTAATACACCATTTTAACTTCCCATTCCTCTATAGTGGTCTCCTCCTCTGCAACAACGTCCTTTTTAAATAAGAAGCTGATTCGCCACCCCTACTTCCACTAGGCAATTTCCAGGGAAATATTGGGGGATTTGTTTAGCTTAGTCGTGATGGAACATGGCGGTGAATCTAAACCAGCTTAGAGTGGGAGAGAAAAGAAGAGAAACAGAGGGGGTGGGGGGTGGGGGGCTCAAATCCCCAGACTCTGGTCTCCCCTTTCCCCAGGAGAGGGGCTTAGTGGCTTTTCCTCCAGTCAAACAGAGACAGAGCTAGCGCTGAAGGAATTAGAGCTCTGCCGAAGGAGGTCCCGTCGTGCCGGAGTGGCGCAGTGAACCTCTCCAAGCATAACGGCAGGTAGTGTGGAGGAGGAGGGAGAGGAGGGTGGAGAGGGGAATGACAGGGAGAGGGAAATGCTGCTTGATATACAAATGGATTACAGATGATGATGAGAGAGAGAGAGAGAGAGAGAGAGAGAGAGAGAGAGAGAGAGAGAGAGAGAGAGAGTAGACAGAGAAATGAATAGGAAGAGAGGCCGGGGGTATAACTGATGGATTGAAACCACAGGTAGACCCAAGACTGTCTCGTCTGCAATTACAGTGCAGTATGTGTTTGAAATAAATAAACTGCCAGAAACTGCAGCGTCTTCCTACAAGTGTTACCTTACATGTCTTTATGGTAAAATACAGCGTAAACTCTATTCCAAAGTGAGTTTGCAGCCCTTCACATCACAGAGTATTGCTATACCACGCCCGTGTACTGGGGAAGGAGCTGAGTACCTGAGAAGAGGAAGCTGATTGGGGATATCTGAAATCTGGATTTGTGAGACCACCTATGAAGGTTATTGTCATGTGTATATGCTGGGGGGTTTTCTACAGCAGCCATTTTCCTCCTACCTCCTACAGACATGGAGGTGAGGATACAGCAGCAACATTTACCAGGGGGCTCATTAGATGAACATCAGGTTTGAACCTGTCAAAACTGGGCAGTGGACACCTCCACAATGCTGGGAGCCCAGGGCCCTCACAGCTTACCAAAGCTCACCTCACACCTTGCTAATGGGCGTCAGTGGTTATTATGTTCTTCCAATGACTCACTCACATGCTCTTGAACGCAGTCTCCTCATCTCTACTGGGACCACTGCTGGGGTTTTATGTACAAGCAGAAGGCTGTTGTTATTGTTACTACTACTGATGTTATTGATATTTGTTCACACTTTCTCTTAACACAACAAGCTAGATACCTGCCAGGCAAACCACACATACAGCACAACACAACACCACACACACAGCACACTCCAGTGCCCCACCACGCCACATAAGCCTTCCTGTGGTCAGTGTCTATACCTGCAAGCTGGGGGATCTAGATATACTCACACACCCATGCAAACACACACAGCACACATCCCTCTAATGGAGATCCCTTGCTCTCTGTCACTCCTATCGCTCTCTCTCTGTCACTCTGTCTCTCCTATATCTCTCTCACTGTCACTCTGTCTCTCCTATATCTCTCTCTGTCACTCTGTCACCCCTATATATATATATCTGTCACTCTGTCACCCCTATATATCTCTCTCTCTCTCCTATCTCTGTCTCTTCTATCTCTGTCTGTCTCTCCTATATCTCTCTCACTGTCACTCTGTCTCTCCTATATCTCTCTGTGTCACTCTGTCTCTCCTATATCTCTCTCTTTGTCACTCTGTCACCCCTATATATATCTCTCTGTCACTCTGTCACCCCTATATATATATCTCTCTCTCTCCTATCTCTGTCTCTTCTATCTCTCTGTCTGTCTCTCCTATATCTCTCTCTGTCTCTCCTATATATGTCTATGTCTCTCCTATGTCTCTGTCTGTCTCTGTCTCTCCTATATCTCTCTCTGTCTCTCCTATATATCTCTCTGTCTCTCCTATATCTCTGTCTGTCTCTGTCTCTCCTATATCTCTGTCTGTATCTCCTATGTCTCTCCTAATTGTGTCAGTGTGTCTAAATACCCTGCAGTGTGAGGATGAATATATGTGTTTCCTAGTATCTGTATTGTGTGTGTCTGCGTTGATGCATTGAAGCATGTGTCCATGCACATGCATGCCTTGTCTTTACATGGAGGTGTCAGATATCTGATGTGCTCTCTGTACTATGGGTAGCAAGGGTGTTAGGTTAGTGTACTTGCCTGCCTCACCACTAGTGGGCATTGGCCAACGGGCCCTCAAGCCCATGCCAACCTTCCTGGCCTGCCCGTGGATTAGTACAGTAATTACACCACCCATCAGGACAAAGCCTGACAGAGGAATACCAATGAGAAAGGCAGGGAGGGAGGACAACAAAGCAGCCATTACAGCATAGAATCTCATTCATCCATGCATGGACTCAGCCTCCTCAGGAGCACGGGCCCACTACTACGGATGGATGACGCCACTCATTCGGGATGGCATATAACAGTTATCCCTTACAAATTAAATTACAAAGGAAAGAATGGAAAAATGAGTGGATGCGAACCTCAGAAGGAGAAAACTGGATGTCAAATGAAATGTGACATCTACTGACTATGGATTTCTCACTCTGTTTTTCTCAGTTGACATTACTGGCTTTTCTGGGCTATTTGAGATATGTATAAGGGCTATATTCATACAGGGTTAGAGTAGAAAGGATAAGCTGTGATTGAGAGGGGCCTATCTCATCTAGCCAAAAACATAGGCCAAGTACATCATAGCTCATATAGAGGGGGAATAGGGGGAGAAGGGACTGGGAAGAAAACACAGCGATCATACACACAGTCCATCTGGCTCTGGCTGGTCGAGACGACAAGGCCTTCTGGGATTCTGGAGGACTAGGATGGATCCCTTCAGTGAAGAGCCTTATCTGGCCTGGGATCTCTCACCTCCAGGGCACTGTGGTGATATCACAGCCCAAAGGAGAGACACGCACAAATACAAACTCATAGAGAGAGGCTAAAATCTGCACCCCAAATACAAACTCAGAGAGAGAGAGAGAGGTAAAAAAAAAAAAAAAAAAAAAAAAAAAAAAAATCTGCATCCCAACTTGGCAGAGTGGGTATGGAAACAAAGCACTGTGTTTTCATTGATAAACGGTTACAGGGAGGCCATCCACTTCCACCCCCCCACCCCCCCCCCCCCCTCTACTGGCCCTTCTCTGCCAAGTCTGTCAGCCATAGAGCCAAACAGAGACTTATCCCTCACTCCCTCTTTCTATCTCTTCCATCGGTCCCCTTCTTTTAGTGAAGTGAAGACCACTGATAGGCAGATGAGCAGATGGGGATGGACAGAGCACCCCGGGCCAAAAGCTAATAGGGGGAGACTGGGGAGGACTTTGGCGGTGCTGAAACTTCTCACATGATGGGAAAATCAATGTACACTTCTAATGCGCTTCCATCACGCTGAACCGAGGGACTCACTGCGCTAATGTTCCCTCATTTAGAGTAATGTTTCACCCCAACCCCAATTCTGAAGGCCTATGTCGGATCCCATGTCTTCTATGTGGTTCACCTATACTCAGAGGTAAAGCCATGTGTCTCCACAATTGTAACTTGACACATGAAACGTACATGGACATGTTGCCATTTAATAGGCCCATTGAGGGGTTCAATTCATGATGATGACAAACTCCCATGGTAGTGCATCTAAGACACTAGGGTCCATTACTACAGAGATAAACTCAACACACTAAATTATGTTCACTCAGGGTACTTTGAAAATAGTAACTCATATGTTGTGACCACTCTGAGGATGTCTCCGTTGTCTGGAGCATTTTGGACAGTCAGTCAGTCAGCCAAGAATGCCGCCCACCTGCTCCTATCATAATGAAGAGACGGTCACATCAAACATCACCCCAATGTCCTGCCTACAGATCAGTCAGCATTAGACACTCTCAACAGTCATGGGAGAGAGTGGCTCATCATGTCACTGCTTAGAAGTGCTCGACACTCTTATTCAGTATAATATGCAACTTTTCTAAATACCAATCTGCTTTAGTGGATATTGTCAATGTGTTGATTGTCAAGTGACCTATAGCGACATGGCAACATTTAGGTGTTTATTACACAACACATATAATGCCTTCCACTAGACAATAACGTACACATTCTCTGTAGGATGATGCAATACACATAGGTCATTTCAATGTTCACACAGTATCCAATAATGCCTGTGGATAAAGAGTATCACTAAGGAGATCCAGCATAAGCACCTTGCCAAAGGGTACAGCCGCCTTGGGATCTAAATCTGTGAACTCTTTGTTATTTTTTATCTGCCATCCGTCTCCTGGCACAGTGGGCAGCTCGCAAAGCCTGGCCATTCAGAGGTGATGTCTTGATTGTTTTGACTTTGGTAAGGATGAAAAACATTACATTAGATGGGCGGAGCTCGCCTGATTATAAATTGACACCCTCCGGCATTATGTGATGTTGGATAAAATTGGAAGGCAATCAAGGGGCGCGGCTTCATTAGACAAAGATATAACGCAAACCAAAAAAAGAAAGAGCTGAAGGGGGGACAAGAAGAATGAAAAAAAAAAAAAAAAAAATCATCCTCAAAGCATGGGGTGAACGAGGAGGCCATATTCCACTTTTTAGTCGAGTTGGCTCAGCGAGGGCCAGCAAGGACCTCAAGACCCTATAGGAACAGCAGAACGTGACAAGGGAAAGGACTCCATGTTGTCATGGCAACACCCGGGTCGTGGTGAAATTGCCCTCTTTGTAACAGGCACTCCGGCACCATTGACAGGTGAAACAAGAACTGTCTCTTGGCTTGCTTTTTCAGTCTGCCGTTAAGTCGCAAGCACCATCTCTCTACTCTTTATTTTCTTTTGGGGGTTTCACTATGTGTATTTCCTCCCCTATCTAGACCAAGTTCAGTGTCTCCTCTGACCTCTAAAACAAAGTCAGACACAAAACTTGGAGAAGGTGTTTATAGCGCAGTCGTTTCATAGCGCAGCTCCCATCCCCGAATGTCTTGCAACATGCGAGAGGGATATTAACTTTCCAACATTCTTTGATCGTGATGAGCACACAAGCATACACACAATTCCTCCCTAAATAATGTAGTGTGTAGAGAAAGATAATGGAAGACTGACATAAAACGAACTTTTCAGAAATGGGAGAGTGCACTGTAACTGTTTGTGATTAGAATTATATCAAAGCAATGGGTGGAAAAAGTGTTGAGAGTTGTGTGTGAGAGGGAGAGAGAGAGAGAGAGCGAGAGAGACAGAGAGAGACCCTATAGCCAGGGTTGGGGTCAATTCCAATTCAATTCTTGAATATACTCATGAAGAGGAGAATTTACATTGAATTCAATTATGGAATTGGAATTGAATTAGAATCATACTGCTTGGACTGTCTGAATGGCAATTGAATTGGACTTTTAGAAACATATCATCTTTGGAATTGAATTGAATTGCAATTCAATATTTGTACATGTCCCAGTTAATGGAATTAATCCACTTAGTATCAAACATTGACTGTAGGATTTAAAAATATATATATTTGAACTTGTATCTCGGAATTCAAAGACTGACTTAGAATTTGAATTTAATTTCATTTCATTTACAGGGAGAGGGAATTGAATAAGAAATGAATTTGTGGAATTAATATGCTATACTGTATATCGAGGACCTAGGTACTATACAGGATTGGCTCTAAACAACACTGGTGAATTCATTATAGTCTCACACTGATGACTGACTTGCTCACATCGTTAGAGCCAAGCGTTATCTGGACACACAGGGGTGTGTGATTTGCCCAGAGAGATACGGGTGAGAGTATTTTGGCCCCTGAGGATGCGGAGGGCACAGGCAAAATGGGCCTTAAGTTGATCATTTCATTGGGGAGGGCCCGCTGGCACTCACGACAAGTGAAGGCTTTACTACTCAGAAGCCCCTCGATGGGGGTATTAATCGAATCCCACACAGAACAGACGGTAGGCCATGCAAATCATGCCGAGCACAGACTGAGAAGGAGTGGAGAGGATTGGGGAGAGGGAGAGCAGACAGAACCACATGGAGGAAATTGTTCACCAGAGCAGAGGAAGGGAGGCTGAGAGCTTAATCCAACCTAACAACACAATACAAGGAACATGCAAGAACAGGAACTAACACATTGAGTTCATGAGTTTCAGAGAAGGGAGCAAGAGGAGCGAGAGGAAATTGCACAATACAGTGATACAAAGTAAAATGCAAGTCATCAAAAAGTAAATAGGTGAGAGAACCGAGAGAGAGAGAGAGAGAGAGAAAGAGAGAGAGAGAGAGAGAGAGAGAGAGAGAGAGAGAGAGAGAGAGAGAGAGAGAGAGATAGCGAGAGAGAGAGAGAGCGAGAGAGAGAGAGAGAGAGAGAGAGAGAGAGATAACGAGAGTGAAATACAGAAGAAATAGAGAAAGAAAGAGAAAAGGAACGAGACAGTTCTCCAACTAGAGACTTACGGTGGTGCCTGAGGGTTACGGTCGTTAAGTCTACAGCCGCTTCACGGTGAGTCACCACCGTTGACACCAGCTTGACCGCAGAGCCAAAGAGCCTCACATAGAGCCTCCATAGGGGCAGAGCTCAGCCCCACACAGCCTGGGAACAGGCCTGGATTACAGGCTGGCGTAGGAGAGGGAGATGCAAACTCACAAGGCTTTTACAGACCACCCAGAGCGAACCAACTCAACTAAGTAACACTGGAACACCTCTGAAAGCAAAAGCTCTATTTCTGCCATGACATGTTGTTCTCTAGCGTACAGGTGCAGTGTTTCAATATGTTCCATCCTGACCTGTCTTAGCTCCAGGTGAGTCCGGAGGAGGATATTTGAAGGACCATGCTTCACCACAGGACATCTCTGCTTGACGAGGCAACACTTCACAAAGCCTGAATAGTAGCGGGGATGACATTACACTGTTCAATCCAATATTAAGGGTGGTCCAAGGTTGTACCTGAAACGTATTCACAACAGAAATATCCCCAGTATGAACATAGACATAACTACTACGGTATACATGTTGAATTACTAGCTAATAAGCATTTCAGTGGTACCTGTACTTAGATTAGATTCTGACTTGACATGCGAGAGACCAAACACATAGGAGACCTGGATCTCATTAGCCAAGGGCAGTCAGAAAGTAGATGTTCACATTTCAGGACTCAAAGAGAGAGCTTCACTTCTAACCCTCCCTTGACCCTTACCTCCACTCCTCCATCACCCATAACCCAACCCAATGTGGCCGTCCCCAGGGAGAAGACAGGTCACAGATGAGAAAAGAGAAAGAGAGTGTCCTGTTGGAATGCAGCGGGAGTGGACGATGATGACCTTGATATGCAAATAGACCATCTTCATTAAAAAGAGGATACATCTTCCCTGAAGATATTTATCATATCAGGGTCCATTGCCAGTGAGGTAGATCGCCTCTGCTTCATTTAATTATCATCATCTATTCAGCACTATTTTTCATCTAGGCTTTTTTATATATCAAATGGGGCAGAGGTGGGCTGTGAGCTGTCTTTTAGATGCATGTAGGCAATTAAACACCAAGAAATAGCCAAGATTTACATTCGTAACCTTTTCCTAATGCCTGATCTTTCAATGAGAACCATGAAGAACTGGCTATTGATTTAGCACGTGTAATAATACATTGACATGCAAGTTAATATCATAATGCTGTGTTACCATGAATATTATCAAGTGCTATGCTGATACATTAGTTCATATTGATATCGTTCAAGTTAAAATGGGCATAAAGTGGGCACTATACCTGTATATCGTGTTTTTATTTTAGCTTTAAATATCCAAGTCTTATATCAACACCTGTATCATTTCCACCTACCCCATCCTTAATAGGGCATCAAACTCCACTGAAGACATTTAACAAGGAGAAAACCAGCTCATGATCAGAATTAATCATGAAGTTCATAAAAAATGCAGAATGTCGCTAGACAATGTCAACAGTTAGTCATGATCAGCAGTCAACGTACACTCAGGCTGATTGGTCCGGGAGGGCTGCTGTGGAATAACAGACTAAAGCCATCATTATGCTCGGCACAGACAGAACGCCTGGGCCTGGGAGAGGGAAATGTCATTCATGCCGACATCTTCCCTCCCAGCATAGCTGGCGTGGTCCAGCAGCAGCAGCTAGAGCCACAGCCACAGCCTGCTGTTCCAGCCTAGCTGGAGGCCACTCTCTGTGTTCACCAATGGAATGGGCTGTGGACCACCGAAGTGACGCGTTAGTAATCGTCACGAACATGCCGGGAGGTGCAGTGTTCGGGCCTCGGTGCCATCACGCCACACAATGACCACAATGACACGCCGAAGATCTCCCCCAAAACAATGCAAGGCCAAAACACCCATAGCTCTACAGCTGGGCTTTTGTCTCATTCTCTCGTGGCAACACAGGCGACAGCTCATACACCTACACCCTCTGCTTAAGCTGCCCTCCACAGCGAAAAGAGCTTGTTTATCACCTCGTAGCATATTGTCACCATCCTCACAGGGAAAAAGTTGGCAAAACAGACAGACAGAGAGAGAGAGAGAGAGAGAGAGAGAGAGAGAGAGAGAGAGAGAGAGAGAGAGAGCGAGAGAGGGGGGGGGGAGAGAGAGAGAGAGAGAGAGAGAGAGGGGTAATGGGAGAGAAAGAACATAATAGAGGGGACATAGGCTAATTAAGGGAGGCTAGATTAATTAGGCTTAGAGTCTGCCTGCCTCTCATACTCCCACTGTGCTCAGCACCAGACCCCCCCATCAGGTCCCCTTGGCCCAAACACAGCTGTGTTCATATAGATGATTCCGCCATAGTCTGGGACTGATAGGAACTTCAACTAAATAATCTGCTTTCTACTATTTAGAGAGAGGCAGGACCAATTGGAATGTGCATGTTTGTCGCAATGCCTTGGCCTGCACCAGGGGCCATGGGAGCTTTACACCAGGTAGACACATACATTGTAGGCCAATAATCGGAGGAGAAAAACAAGCTAACACTAAATGCACGGCTGTCTGAGCCTACGGGAGACTCAGAGGAGAATTGAGGAGAAAAACGTCTAGTGCAATACTCTCTCCTCACCAGTTGCACTGCCAGAACCCATCATAGGGGCAGGAAATAGATGAAGTCATGACCTCACACACTAAGCACTGAGGGGGTATCACAGGAGGCTGCTGAGGGGAGGACAGCTCATAGTAATTGCTGGAATGGCGTGAATGGAATGGCATCAACCACATGGAAACCATAAAGCAACCAACTTCAAGTGTTCCAAGGACACTTCAGGTCTCTTGGGAAGTTCTTCTTGGGTCACAAAGCTTCTTCAACAATCCTGCCCCCTCTGTTCCCCCTCTAATGCCAACCCTTAGTAAATTCATTTATTATCAATTCATCAAAACACAGTTTATGCAAGTGGGAAAAGGGGATACCTAGTCAGCTGCGCAGCTGAATGCATTCAACCGAAATGTGTCTTCTGTATTTAACCCAACACCTCTGAATCAGAGAGGTGCGGGGGGGCTGCCTTAATCCATGTCATCAGCGCCTGGGGAGCAGTTGTTGTTGGGGGTTAACTGCCTTGCTCAAGGGCAGAACAGCACATTTTTCCACCTTTCTGGCTCAGGGATTCGAATCAGCGACCTTTCGGTTACTGTCCCAAAGCTCTTAACCGCTAGTCTACCTGCAGCTAAGTGCCAGGGAGAGGAAAATGGCCTACTTGGAAAGACTGAATAAAGCCTCCCACTGCATTCAAGATGACACTTTCAATGGCTCTTGGATCACCCTGCATGTTCAAAACAGAGGGAGAAGGCTTTTGAGATGCTGAATGTTCCATAGGTTAATTTTACTGGCCACAAAGACACAGAGAACAGCCAAGCCCCCTCAGCCCTTCCCCATCTAACATTCTTGGTCCACTCCATACTCTCCATGGTGGAGTATGATGGAATGAATATTTATCACATTCCTGGCCAAGATGCTGGGAAAGGTTTAGGAAAAACAAAGTGGAAAAAAGCTGGAGTCTGCTATTTCTGGCCTGATTGACGGCCGGGCTGGTAGCGAGTAATTCCTTTTGAGGGGGAGGCACAAGTGCCCTTGCACCAGATCCCAGCACAAGTTTATGATAATCCCAATAAATGATGATGCACCGCGCAGTCATTAAAAACTGTGATTGGCACTAAATCAAACAGGCTGCGCCTTTCAGGTCAGTGAGAACTATGTACAGCCTGTCCCTCTCCTCTCTCTCCCTCCGACTATCCATCCATCTCTCTCTCTCTCTGTCTCCCTTTCTACCTCTGCATCTCTCTGCTCCTCTCTCTGCTCCTCTCCCCTCTCCTGTCTCCTTTCCAACTTTTGTTTCAATTGTTGAGTCTTTCAGCTCATGTATTTCCACCCAACGCCACTTCTCCTATATCGCCTCTTTGAAGTAGAATGAATGAGCAGGTAAACATAATCACTTTGAAACTGTTCTTACTTTTTTATTTTTTGCGTACGTGCAGATATAACAGCCTGAACATTTCTATAAGTGTCTGCTGGTGTTTTTGTGAAACTGGTGATCTAATTCACGCTTCAACTGACAAACAGGTTCAAGCCAACAGTTATAATCTCTACCGTCTACCGCATGGATTAATCCACTTTCATCATCTAGAGCGGTCAAAGGTACAAAACATCAATTTGTTAACCTAAATCTGGATAGTCCACTGACGGTTGATTACTGCCCTTAGCATGCCCATTATTATGTGCAAATGGAAATAGTGAGCCTTGATTTTTAAACATCAGAAGAAGGAAAAAAATGGTATTATCAGGCGAATCCTTTAACGTGAAGGTGGATGGTTTATCTCTCTGCTCCGACATGGAAATGCCAGCGTAGCTTCCACTAGGCCACGTCCGTGGGTCAAAACCACAAAGACACCCACACTAGTCACAGTTTCCATTAGCAAATAGACCTTGTTACCCTCTTGAGTGTGCAAAGACACAACTCAAGGTATTATGACCATAGAGACCTCACTACCCTGTCAAGTGGGAGCCCATCCAGCTCAATTGTGTCAGTGTTGAGAAGGTACGGTAGCAAATCAGAAATGCATTAGATGCATGGGACTGCAAGAGAGAGAGAGAGCGAGAGAGACAGAGAGAGAGAGAGACAGAGAGAGAGAGAGACAGAGAGAGACAGAGAGAGACAGAGAGAGAGAGAGAGAGAGAGAGAGAGACAGAGAGAGAGAGAGAGAGAGAGAGAGACAGAGAGACACAGAGAGAGAGAGAGACAGAGAGAGAGAGAGAGAGACAGATAGAGAGAGAGAGAGAGAGAGAGAGAGAGAGACACAGAGAGAGAGAGAGAGAGAGAGAGAGAGAGAAAAAAAAAGAGAGAGATGAAGGTGTGTGTGGTGTGGAGTGATTAAAAACGCAGCTCCCTTTGCACTGATTGCGCTGAATTTTGGAAAGCATCCCAATTTAGATAGGAACGTCCCAGAGCAAAAAGGAACATGTCCACTCATCTTAATAAGACATATAGTAAAGTGAATGGCCTGATGAATGGTCTGAAAAGAGAAAGCAGAAGCCTCATCCTTTCAGAGTCAGACTCTACAAACTCAATACCCTCTACAGACGCTGCCATCAAAGGCTAAACAGCTGCTGGTATTATATCTCAATCACTGGAAATGAAGCAAGATTGAGAGGCCATTGCTGCAAAAACAATCAGAATGTACCAAATGACACTGTGAGAGGGGCATTGTGGGATAGTTTCCCCCCCTATTGAGGTTGGTGGGTATGGAGCCTTATTGTGAAAATATCCACATACACCCACACAAGTTGGTTACAGATAGCTGCTTCTAACCAGTTGTTGATGTACCATTATTGTAATTTCCGGCCCCTAATGATATACAGTACATGATTAAATACAAGTAAAAAAGGCCTGAGTGGAATTCTGCATTATGTATCCCTTCTTTAATTATCAGCATTATCTATGATCTTCCTCACATTTCAAGAGACGATCAATGAGTTGGATGGTGGGGCTCTGATCCCTAAGTGTACTTGCTGGCTTCATGGCACAATCAATCCCAAATGAATCCATTGTCGGTTTTGCAAAAAAAAAAAAAACTTTTATTACCTTGCTAATCCAATTGATAAAAGGCACCATTATTTTTCATGGTGAAAGACAGCCTTTGAATATATGACATGTATGCAAGGAGCACCCTCAGGGTCGCTTCATAGGGGACATACTGTATCTCTAGAGAATGTGTGTGTGTGAGCGTGTCTCTCTCTCTCTCTCTCCCCCCTCTCTTTCTCCCCCTCTCCCTTTATCTCTCTCGCCACCCTTCTGTTGCTCTCTCTCCCTTCTCTTCCGCTCTCTCTCTTCCTCCTTCTCCCACCCCATCTCTCTCTCTTGCACACATCCATGCTAGTCAATGCCTGGGGATGCATGACATTGATGAAAACACCGTTTTTTGCGATGGTAAGAGACTTCAAACGTGTGTCTGAATCTATCCCGTTCCTATGATGTGAAAAAGCTACACACTGGACATGTGAGGATAGAATACTATACCCTTGCAGGGAGAATAGAACTCATCAATTGTGAGTGGCATGCATTTTCCTGCAGTGGAAGGCAGCCAAATGGCATTAGAGTCTATGCAGCAGCAGCAGCAGCAGTACTTGCCATAGAGCAGGAGCCTGACTGGGGCGAAGGATAGATAGGTAATTCACTAAAAATAATGTGTGCTTGAAGAAGCATAGGAAAAGGGTGGAAAAAACAAAGATATGAGACCTCTAAGAATAGCCTAGCAGGAGAGCGAAAGGTTTCTTGTATGTGCCCACGTGTGCATATCCTGCACAGGCACTCAAGCAGAGACACACACCTACACACAGGAGGAAGGTATTTGAACTCTGAAACTGGCTGTATTTACACAGGCAGCCTAATTCTGATGTTTTTTTCACAAATTGGTCTTTTGACCAATCAGATCAGCTCTGAAAAATATCTAATGTGAAAAGATCTGATGTGATTGGTCAAAAGACCAATTAGTAGTGGAAAAAATATCAGAATTTGGCTGCCTGTGCAAACGCAGCCACTGTGTGTCTTTCGCCATAAGCAGGAAACCATGGATTTATCTACTGTTTATATTCATCAAAAGTGAATCTATGAATAGTAACGTTAGCCTGCGCTAACACAGGCAGCCCATTTCAAAGACCAATTAGTGGAAAAATTGGGCTGTCTGTGTAAATGCCTATGTAAACGCAGCCCAATTGTGTAAAAGCGGCCAAAGTGTGTCAGATCATGATAAATTCAGCACAGCTGGCCTCAATAAGTTACAGACATACTTACTGATCTGAATTGGGCAAAAGGATTTGACATTGGTTTGATAGGATCTGTCCTTTAATTCTGTCTGTTGTTTCCTCTTTTGCCTTGCAGTTTGATCCAGCCACAGAGGAAAACATGCCAATCTGCTGGACTTTGCTTAAAGACCTCTGATCTGGCAAAAAAAGAGGCTTTGCACTGGCGGTGATCACAGGATGGACAGCTGTCTGTGGAGAGCTGTCTTTGTGTATGTGTGGACCCAGCACTGCCAATCTATCTGTCTAGTCTGGATGGCTGCTGATTTTTCGGCCTGCCTAACTGCCTTTCCTGTCTGTGTGTCAAGTTTCCTACCTTCTATGTATCCTGCCCTTCCAGCTTACCTGGTTTCACCTGTCTCTCTGCCTGTCTTGCTGCCAGTCTACTGTTCTACCTGTCTCTCAGCCTGTCTCGCTGCCAGTCTACTGTTCTACCCGTCTCTCAGCCTGTCTACTGTTCTACCTGTCTCTCTGCCTGTCTCGCTGCCAGTCTACTGTTCTACCTGTCTCTCTGCCTGTCTCGCTGCCAGTCTACTGTTCTACCTGTCTCGCTGCCAGTCTACTGTTCTACCTGTTTCTCTGCCTGTCTACTGTTCTACCTGTCTCTCTGCCAGTCTACTGTTCTACCTGTCTCTCAGCCTGTCTCGCTGCCAGTCTACTGTTCTACCTGTCTCTCTGCCTGTCTACTGTTCTACCTGTCTCTCTGCCAGTCTACTGTTCTACCTGTCTCTCTGCCTGTCTCACTGCCAGTCTACTGTTCTACCTGTCTCTCTGCCTCTCTACTGTTCTACCTGTCTCTCTGCCTGTCTCGCTGCCAGCCAACTGCCTGTCTGCCTGTCTCACAACTCTTCAGGCTGCCGTGCCTCCAGCCCAGGATGACTCTAATGGCACTGTCAGCCACAATAACCTGACAAGGTTATTTTTGTCCGGAGGAGAAAAAGTCCTGCACTACTAGTGTAAGCAAACAGCTACATAACTGCATAAACAATTAAAACACATGCAATGAATGCAAAATCCCAGTGGCTCATCATGTTGTAAAATAAGTCTAGAAGCTTCAATAAAATAAGTTTAAGGCTTTGAAAAGTGGATTTTAAAAGGAAATAAGGGAGAAAATGGCGACCACCAAGCCAGACGGGGAGAAGAGAACAAGAATGGATGTTGTAGAGATAATAAAATGAGGAAGAGGGACAAGGAGAGAAAGCAAATTAGGTAGGGAATATATAAGTGGAGAGTACCAATAAAGATGCACTTGGGTTGCCTTGGGGAAATTTTTAAGGAAGAGAGCAGTCTTTGCTTCTTTTCCAGGTAATCCGATTGCTATATTGGTGATCTAACACCCTCATTAAGCAAGGATCAAAAGGCATTGTGAAAAGCGACGGCACAGAACCGCAGTGTGTAAGAGACAGGATTAGGAGGATGAGAGAGATATTCTCTCACTAACGGTGAGTGTTTGAAATCCCCCGCATGCCTAATTGTCAACTAAAGACACTACCATCTAAGTTCAGCTTGCTTGCTGAATTGCAGACCAATTCTTTTGGTGTTTGTGGTGTGATGCTGTTCAAGCAATTAACAATCTGACTTAATGATCTTGCTTTTTATGGGAAATAAACATACATTTATCTCAGGAACACTGTGATGTCATAAGACAAATTTACGTTTTTTTTGTATCCTGTTAGCAAACACGGTTTTGCTTGTCACATTTTCAGGCCTGAATAAATATGAGAGTTGTCCAAAAGAAGAAAGGAAAAATTACCTGAAATTGCAGATGAATATTAGTGTATCCTTTTCCTTTGAACTTGTTGAAGACCCATTTGAGCAATTCCCTACCTTGTAAGAGTAACATATTGCGTAACACAGCATATAAAAAAGCATATGAGTGGGCCAAATCACCAAATTCATAAAATCCACAGCTAGACAGACAAACAAACACACTGTCTTCAAAGGCAAACGTCAGAATACATAAAGACACTTTAACAGCATCAGAGCTAAACGGTCACAGTGAACACATAGAATAAGCCTTGAAACACTGATCCAAGACCAGTTTAACCAGACCTGATTGAAGACCACTTACAAGTAATCTGAAGAAAACAACACTTTATAAAATACAGTTCTGAAAATAAACAAACCTTTTTTTGGGGGTGACGCAACATAGAGGACAAAACAAACAGTAGGAGCAAATGTAAACGTTTAAATGATGTGAAATGTATGCTTAGCTTCTATCCGTTGAGATTCTACTATGTTGTCAAAAACAAGGTGATTCCAAAAGAAAGAGAAGCACTGGACTTTGTCCCACAGTGACACACGCTCCACAAAATGTGTTTTATCTTTTTGTTTGTCTAATTATTCATTTGTCCAGTGAATTCAAACATTCCCAGTGGCACTCCTTATGGAAGTTTTAGACAATGAATATTTGTAGAAGTACATGTATTGTGATGTATGTGTGTTGTGTGTGTTTGTTTGTATATGTGTGTGTGTGTGTGTGTGTGTCTGTTGTACACCTGTAGGTATATGAATGTAAGATGAAGACAGAGAGGCATAGATGGTAAGCTAGTAAGAGGAAGCTGTGTATGAAGTCTTTACCGGCATCCATTGTGAGTCTGTGCTATAATAGGTGTAGGATAAAGTCATCAGTGGAGAGGGACTCTTCTTGCTGTCACAACAGTGTCCATTATCATTCCAAGTGTCTAGGGATGAATCTCCCCACAAACAAAGTGGCTAATTGAAAATAGAACTGAGATATGATAACCACAAACAAAAAATGCCTTTGGCATTTTGGTGGGTAAAAACTGCACCTAAATAAGCAATAGAATCCACCTCTCAGAATGCATGGGAAAAAACTGTAACTTATCACAAACAAGCTAGTGAAATTATTCAGGATAGGAAATCTAATCGGTTGTACTTATTGCATTTCAACACAATTTTACATCAAACAATGTTTTTCCTCTTATTAACAGAGACAAGGGTGTAAGTGAATAGCATAACTCTTCTTTGATCACAATGAAAACTACTCAAGGCAAGGATAGCGACATCCCACAAAGAGCACACCATTCCTTACCAAAACAAAGCTACAGCCAATCCAAGAGGGGAGATACGGAAATAAAGCCACTGATGTAATATCAATCAAAAGCAGTAAACATTTACCTCAGGTTGCCTCGCTGTGGAAGAGATTTGATTAGGAGGGGTGGCGGATGGTGTGGGTCATACCTCGCATTCCCTGGAGCCTGAGATGGTGTAGGTGCAGGAGCCAGTCCCATTGACAAGCACGTCCATGGCCTCCGAATTGGTGGGCTTGTAGTCCACATAGTACTCCTGCAGTGGGGAACTCAGCGTGCGCTCCGTCTCTCTGGCTTTTTTCCGGCGCTTACGAGCTGCAGCCGAGTGCTCCTGCAGCTGCTTGACACTGCTGGGATAGCGCTTCCACGAAACGTAGATCACCAACAGGATCATCACCACAGACAAGAACAGGGCAACGCTCCCCGCCACTATCTTGTGAAAGGACACAGGCTCAAACTGTTCAGGTGGTGGCGCCACAACCGAGGTAACAGCTGGAGAGGTAGGGCCTCCTTTGGATCCCTCCCCGCTCTTCCCACCTTGCGTGGGTGGTGTGGGGTAGACTGGGCGGCGCTCTGTCTGGTCTGGGTCATTAGATGGTGTGGGTGGGGCGCTGGCCGTGAGGGTTGTGATTGCGTTATCCCGACACACACTGTGGGTGTCAACAGCATCCATGACCTTCTCTCCCTGCGCTTCCTTGGGGGCAGCGCAGATCATGTTGTTCTCCTTGTTCCCCTTGAAGTTCCTCAGCCAGACCACCAGGGGGCAGACCACAGGACCACAGTCCCACACGTTCCCCGCCAGGCTGATGGTGATCAGAGAGATCCAAGCAGACACGGTCTCCTGGGACACGTTGGTCAGCTTGTTGGAATCCAGATTGAGTGTTTGAAGGTTGGGCAAGCATTGGTAGACTGTAGCATCCACCTCTTGCAGATCATTGCCAGACAGGTCCAGCTTCTGCAGGGAGGTCCAGGTCCAGGTCAGGCCCTGGCTCATGGAGCGGATGCGGTTCCACTGCAGGTACAGCGCCCTCAGGTTATAGAGGCGTGGGAAGTGGGAAAAGTTTATCTTGGAAAACTGGTTGTGCTCCAGGTGCAGCTCGGTCAGCTTCAGCAGGCCTGAGAAAGCGTTGCGTGTGATGCTGCGCAGGCGGTTGTAGCCCAGGTCCAGGAACTCCAGGTTTCTGCAGTCCTGGAACAGACGCACAGGAATGCTTTTCAAGGAGTTGGAGCGCATGTGCAGGCTGAGGAGCTTGCGGAGGCCCTGGAACTGGCCCGGCTGCAGAGACGCCAGTTTGTTGTAAGACAGGTCCAGGTTGCGGAGGTTGGGTACAGGATGGAAAGTGGTGTTGTGGAGCATTGTGATCTTGTTTGAGCTCAGTATCAGCTCCTTGAGCCTTCGGACGCCTTGGAAGGCCAGTACGTCTACAGAGGCAATGTAGTTGTGGTCTAAGTAGAGCCAGATGAGCTGGTTGAGGCCCACAAACTGTCCAGCTCTGAGACTGACCAGACTGTTGTAGCGTAAGGACAGGCCTTGGCAGCCCCCTGAGAGGTTCTTGGGCACATCGCGAAAACCGCTGGACTCACAGTAGACAATTTTCCCATCGCAGCGACAGCTCTTGGGGCATGGACGCTCGCTGAGGGACGGAGATGCTGCCAGCCACACCTGCATGAGCAGAGGCACCATAAGCCAGCGGCGCCGCATGGCAGAGGCTGCAGAGAGGGACAGAGAGAGAGAGAGAGAGAGAGAGAGAGAGAGAGAGAGAGAGAAAGAGGAAAAAAATATTTTTACTGAAAGTGTCTGACAACAACCCATCTGGTTGGAAATGGTGTAGAAAATGGTGGTTTTAATTTGGTTTTAACTGCAATCGACCAGAATTGAGTCTTCCCACAAGCCGCCACAGTGCTTGAGCCAAAACTAGAGATGTCATAAAAGCAAGCTGAAACACAGCAAATGAACATTCAGGAGCTGGCGGTTGTGTATACAAATCCAGAGGCGTATCTATTTAGAATCTAGCCACTTCACATTGACCCATAACAGAGCGGTTAAGGGTCTGAGTAAATCATGGCGTTCACTTCCAAAAAGTTTGAACAAAGGAGTCAGCTCTCTAGAAACCCTATGGAATTAAACAGCTCTGTGTCTAAACAAAATACATACATGTATACTAACCCTTTGAACACACGTCATTAAATAAGCAAACACACAGACAAAAAAGGGAATCCGTGCCGTCTCTTTGGATATCCTGCTACTGCTACTTCGGGTTATAAAACATGTAGAAGAAATACTGCAGATACAGACGGTTGAATCAGTGATGGTGATCATGACAATCGGTCAGTATGAAGATGCAGGATCTTATTTTGAGCCAGCTTTCTACAGCAGGAAATGAATCCTGCAGCAACAGCAAATGTGAATTGTTATGTGGATTATAATTCATAGACATTTTTGCAGGGGTTGATATATTGTTCTTAAGGGGAAAATCAAGTCTGAAATACAAACTTCAGAAGCCTTTTTTAAACCTCAAATACACTACAAGTTTAACATTTCCAGAAAGTTCTCCTGTAACAGGGTGATAAAATGAAGATCCAATATCTGTACATGTAGCCTGGTGTGATATCGGTCTTCATCCTTAGGTGAGAGTGAGCTGTTTACATTAAAAGCGCTCCCCTTACAGAGTCACTAACGATCTGTTATTAAGGGTGCATTGATTTTCTCCTGAGGAGTGCATCCATTTCTTATGTGTGCTCTTTTCTCTGGGCTAAACCTCCGTAATGTGATAGCCTGTAAACATCCTCTAATCAAAAGATAGGATGAATGTCTGGTTTAACATAGTCCATAGCTGTGTTTCATTGGTTATCACATGTGTATGTCGTGGTGACAGTCCAATCATCCTAGGTTTTGCTCTATGAAAGAAAATATGACCGTGATGTTGTCTGCATGATAAAGTTTCGAATGTGTCGCAAAACTGAACAAATTATGAGATAGAATGAGACCAAGAAATACAATGCATTTGATGGTACTTGGGCTTCAGTGCAACAAAATGTATGTTCTAAAATTCAGATTTAAATTTTATCATCTCGGGGCGACAGTTTATCAGAATTAATTATTTGACCAATGGAGGCCGAGAAGCATCCTACAGCAAATGAAGAGTTCCATTACCTTACGCTATATTTCCATTTTCAGAAATGTTGGTAAATTTGCTTTTATTATTTAATTTAAAAAATGATATTTTCATAGCATGGGGTTGTTTGATGACAGACATGTATTTGTTAAAAATCGATCACTCGATGGTTTCATTTCAGAGACAAATAATAATGTTTTTTTTGCTAAATGCTATATATCCACCTCACTCTCAGAGAAACAGGTGGTACTACTAGGTTTTACACACATTCAAATGTAACAAATAACTACATTTTTATTAACAGCAGGCTAAACTGCATCTTCTGTTGAATTTCTACATTTAAAAACATTATTTTTCATTGTATGTATATTGAATTATTATTTGCAGTTGTCACTATGACAATGAACACACCCTGAAAGCACTGAATGGCATTGTGCTACCACCTTATTAATAGCCCTACAGCATGCAGTAGGATGTGGCGATCAGTTGATTGACAGGTGCACTGTAGAACGATAAACTTTCCTCTAGTGTGGATGCTCGCCAATCTGGGTTTGAGTCCGGACTCGCAAAAAACTTCTTTAATATAACTAAAAAAAAACGCTACTGCAATGCTGCCATCTGTAGGATGCTAACGAGAGTGCTTTGTTAAGGACGATGTTATGGAAAAGTGTTTGTTCACATCCATCTGGCGTCAACATTTATAATTGGCTGATGCCATAATCAAGGTCTGGTGAGGTCAGCATAATGCCAGGTTATCTGATAGGAGCCGCTACAATGCGTTCTAAGTAAATTGACTGGTCTTAATTGCATCTTGAGATTGAGAAAAGGTTTACATTTAAAGTGTGGCCCCACACTCTTAACAAAAAAAAGATCTAATTAGGCAAACCAACATTATGGAAACACAACAATGTTTATTAATTGTAAAATACATTTAATTGCATATTTTTCCGTGTTTTCTGTGTGATACATTATGTGTGGGCAGCTCAAACGAAGTGTGTTCATCAGATTCAGTGTGAATTTACACATTCTCCTAAAAGAATCGAGTGAGAAGCATTCGACTCTCAAATGTTTTCATGTGCAGCTTTATTAAAATAGATTGTGAGATACATAATTTAGCTTGTACCCTCTTCACTAGGCACCTTCATGCCCTGATTAACACTATGTGTGGTTTAATGAGCGGCCCATGCACTAATGCTTCACTAAGTCATCTTCTTCTCCTCAGCTTCTTATCTAATTCAGAGATGAACAGAAGTTGCCCTCAGAGGTGTCACTCTTAAGCTGTGTCTCTATTACCACCTCTCTACCATGCTTCCCTTGTCCTTACCATTTGGTTACAATATCATATTGGTTAACTATCACCTATTAATTCCTAGCACTCCCCCATTATCACTTCAGTTGTTTATACTACTTTCCCCTTGAACTGCATAGGCTGTTTTTGCCTGTTCCAACCCATTCAAGTCAGTCATTCACACCTCTGCACACCCTTGATACACCGTAGCTTTTTATTGTGACTACCATTATCACACTGTGCTAGGACAGACTGTATAAATCCATTTCTGTAACAGAATCACTCAGCTGCTACTACTACAACAGCTACTACTAATACTACTACAACAGCTACTACTACTACTATAACTACAACAGCTACTACTACTACTGCTACTGATCCTACTACTACAACAACTACTACTACTACTACTGCTACTCCTACTACTACAATAGCTACTACTACTACTACTAATATTACTTCTGCTACTGATCCTACTACTACAACAGCTACTACTACTACTACTGCTACTGCTCTTCCTCCTACTACTAATACTACAACAGCTACTACTACTACTACTACTACTACTGCTACTGATCCTACTACTACAACAGCTACTACTACTACTACTGCTACTGCTCCTCCTCCTACTACTACTACAACAGCTACTACTAATACTACTACTGCTACTGATCCTACTACTACAACAGCTACTACTTCTACTACTGCTACTGCTCCTCCTCCTACTACTACTACTACAACAGCTACTACTACTACTGCTACTGATCCTACTACTACAACAGCTACTACTACTACTACTGCTACTGATCCTCCTCCTCCTCCTACTACTACTACAACAGCTACTACTACTACTGCTACTGATCCTACTACTACAACAGCTACTACTACTACTACTACTACTACTGCTACTGCTCCTCCTCCTCCTACTACTACTACTGCTGCTACTGCTCCTCCTGCTACTACTACTACTCCTACTACTGCTACTGCTCCTCCTCTTACTACTACAACAGCTACTACTACTACTACTACTACTACTACTACCACTACTACTACTACTACAGCAGTTACTACTACTACTACTAATACAACAGCTACTACTACTACAACAGCTACTACTACTACTACTACTACTACTGCTACTGCTACTGCTCCTACTACTACAACCACAACTACAACAGCTACTACTACTACCACTACTTTTAGTATTTTGCATTTATTAGGATACCCATTAGCCAAGGCAGCAGCTTCTACTCTTGGGTTCCAAACTGGAATAAAACAATTACATCACAACAAAACAAAACAACAGCCTACATCACAAACAAAATAATACATCATATAAGACATTTTTACTTAATTTTTTACACATGTAAAATCTAAAATGTACAATACAACGTGTGTGTGCGTATGCATGTGTCTCTTCATAGTCCGACTTGTGCCGTGAGGTGCTGTTTTATCCGTTTTTTTATCAGATTTTATTTCTCGCTTGAGTTACTTGATGTGGAAGAGAGTTCCATGTAGACATGGCTCTATGTAGTACTGTGAGCTTCCCAGTTTGTTCTGGACTGTCTTGTGGAGTATGTATGGGTGTCTGAGCAGTGTAGTAGCTGTTTGAACAGACAGTTTGTGCGTTCAACATGTCAATACCCCTCACAAAGGCAAGCAGTGATGCAGACAATCTCTCCTCTATTTTGAGCCAGTAGAGATTGACATGCATGTTATTGATATTAGCTCTCCGTGTACAATTAAAGGCCAGGAGGGCTGCTCTTTCTGGGCTAACTGTAAATTGCCTATGTCCTTCTTTGTGCCACTTGACCATATAACTGGGCAGTAGTCCAGGTGTGATAAAACTAGGGCCTATCGGACTTGTTTAGTTGATTGTGATGTCAAGAAATCAGAGCAGCGTTTTATTACGAACAGACTTCTCCCCATCTTAGCTACCATTGCATCAATATGTTTTGACCATGACAGTTTACAATCTAGGATTACACCCAGCAGTTTAGTCTCCTCAACTTGCTCAATTGCCACATTATTCATTACAAGACTTAGATGAGGTTTATGGTTTAGTGAATGATTTGTCTCAAATTCAAAGCTTTACGTTTTTGATATATTTCTGCCTAGCTTATTACTAGCCACTGACTCTAAAACTGAGTCAGTGGCTAGTAATGACGTTAAAACGGACTAAAACTGCTCTTTTTTAAATGTTGCAGTGATTTCACATGCTGTGGTAGCTGACGTGTATAATGTTGAGTCATCAGCATAGAGAGCCTTCAGAAAGTTTTCACAACCCTCAACTTGTTCAAAATGTTGTTGTGTTACGGCCTGAATTTAAGACCTATTGGTAGATGGGTAAAAAAAAGAAGCAGACATTGAATATCCCTTTGAGCATGGTGAAGTTATTAATTACACTTTTGATGGTGTATCAATACACCCAGTCACTACAAAGATATATGCGTCCTTCCTAACTCAGTTGCCAGAGAGGAATGAAACTGTTCAGGGATTTCACCATGAGGCCAATGGTGACTATAAAACAATTACGAGTTTAATGGCTGTGAAGGGAGAAAACTGGATGGATCAACAACATTGTAGTTATAATACTAATTTAATTGACAGAGTCAAAAGAAGGAAGACTGTACAGAATAAAAATATTTAAAAACATGCATCCTGTTTGCAACAAGGAACTAAAGTAATACTGCAAAAGAAAATTGGCAAAGCAATTCAATTTTGTCCTGAATATGTGTTAAGTTTGGGTCAAATCCAATAGAACACATAACTGAGTAACATTCTTCATATTTTCAAGAATGGTGGTGGCTCCATAATGTTATGGGTATGCCTGCTTTCAGTAAACACTGGGAGACAAATTCACCTTTCAGTAGGACAATAACTTTAAACACAAGGCCAAATACACACTGGAGTTGCTTACCACAACAACAATGAATGTTCTTGAGTGGCCAAGTTATAGTTTTGACTTAAATCGGCTTGGGAATCTTTGGCAAGACTTGAAAATGGCTGTCTAGCAATGATCAACAACCAACTTGACACAATTTGACAGAATTTTTAAAATAAAAATGCAAATATTCTACAATCCAGGTGTGCAAAGCTCTTAGAGACTTACCCAGAAAGACTGGTGACGTGAAGTCAAGGGGTATGAATCCTTATTGAAGGCACTGTACATAGAACCACTGACTCAAGGCTAGTGGTCAGTCATTATAGTGCATTCAGAAAGTATTCATACTTTGACTTATTCCACGTGGTCGTGTTACAGCCTGAATTCACAATGGATTAAATGTTTTCTCTCACCCATCTACACACAATACCCCATAATGACAGTGAAACAGGTTTTTAGACATTTTTGCAAATGTATTGAAAATGAAAGACAGAAATATCTAATTTACATAAGTATTCACACCCTGAGTCAATACTTTGTAGAAGCATTTTTAGCGGTGTCACGGTCGTTGTATGGAGGGGACCAAATCGCAGCGTGGTGTGAATACATTCTTTATTGAATGAAGAACAAGAAGAACACTTAAAGAAAAAACAACAAAACGATTAAGACTAGCGTGACCGCTATATAAACACTGTGATAACATGCAACATAACATAGACAATAACCCACCAAATACCCAAAGTAGATGGCTGCCTAAATATGGTTCCCAATCAGAGACAACGATAAACACCTGCCTCTAATTGAAAACCAATCTAGGAAACCATAGACCTACATAAACACCTAGATGGAAACAACCCCATAAATCTACAGAACCCCTAGCCAGTACAAAAACCCTAGATGAGACAAAACACACATACCACCCTCGTCACACCCTGACCTAACCAAAATATATAAATAAAACAAAGAATACTCAGGTCAGGGCGTGACAAGCGGCGATTAAAGGTTTGAGTCGTGTTGGGTATGTCTGTATAAGCTTTGAACTGGATTTGTGGATTTTCTCTTATTCTATCTTGCAAAAATTCCCAAGCTCTGTTAAGCTAGATGGGGAGCTGTGGAAATAGCAATCTTCAAGACTTTCCACAGATTTTCAATGGGATTTACGTCTGGGCATTGGTTGGGCCAATCAAGGACTTTCACATTCTTGTTCTGAAGCCATTAGACCATTGCTTTGGCAAAAACAAAAAATAAAATAGTACTCTGAAGCAGGTTCTCATTAAGGATTTTCTTGTATTTGGCTACATTAATTGTTCCCTCTATCCTTACTAGTCTCCCAGCATCCCTATAGCATGATGCTGCTACCCCAATGCTTTACGTTAGGGATGTTAGACAGCTGATGAGCTGTACCTGTTTTTTTTTCCAGACATAGCACTTTGCATTCAGGCCAAATTAAATGTTTGTCTCATCAGAACACATCATCTTTTTCCTTATGCTCTCAGAGTCTTTCATGTGCCTTTTTGCAAACTCCAGGCGTGCTATCATGTGACTTTTTCTCAGAAGTGGCTTCCCTCTTTCCACTCTCCCATAAAGCCCAGATTGGTGAAGTGCTGTAGAGACTGTTGTCCTTCTGGCAGGTTCTCCCATCTCAGCCAAGAAACAATGTAGTTCTGTCAGAGAGGTCATTGGGTTCTTGGTCACCTCCCTGACCAAGGTCCTTCTTGCCCGGTTGGTTAGTGTGGTCAGACCGCCAGCTTTAGGCAATCTAGGTAGTTCCGTATTGTTTTCCATTTCCCAATAATGGAGACCACTGTGCTCAAAGAATCTTTCAACACTCTCAAAATTGTTTTATACCCTTCCCCAGATATATTCCTCATCATAATTATATTTCGGAGATCTACGGACAGTTCCTTAAACTTCATGGTACAGTTTCTGCTCTGACATGCACTGTCAACTGTGGGACCTTATGTAGACATTATGTCCAAACAACTGAATTGGCAACAGGTGGACTCCAAACAGGTTGTTGTGACATCTCAAGGATGATCAAAGAAAATTGGATGCACCTGAGCTCAATTTGCAGTGTCACAGCAAAGGGGTGGGAATTCTTACGTAGATAAAAATATTTCTATATTTCATTTTCAATTCATTTGCAAACATTTTGAAAAACATGTTTTCACTTTGTTATTGTGTGTAGATGGATACGGGACAAAAGTCATTTAATAAATTTTGAACTCAGGCTGTAACACAACAAAATGTGTCAAGGGGTATGAATAGTTTCTGAAGACAGTAAAAATATACAAAAAGTAAGGGGGCAAGACAGCTAGCTTGTGGTATGCCTAACTCTAATTGGTTTACGTTAGAGAGGCATCCATTAAAGAACACCCTCTGTGTTATGTTAGATAAGTAACACTTGATCCACGATATGGCAGAGGATGTAAAGTCAAAACACATATGTTTTTTAAGCAGCAGACTATGATGGATAATGTCAAAAGTTGCACTGAAGTCTAACAAAACAGCTCCCACAATCTTCTTATTATCAATTTCTTTCAGGCAATCATTTGTGTCAGTGCCTTAATACTACTACAACTACTACTACTGCTACTACTATTACTACTACTACCACTATTACAACAACTACTACTACTGCGGCGAGGATGATGGCAGGGATATGGATCCTTCTGTTATTAAACAAAGAATGGGAGGAAAAGCACACCGCTGACTTAATGTACAGACAAATAAACAATAACTTGGCAAATAGCCACTATGCTATGATCTTTGAACACACAAGTGGCTCATTGTTGAGTTGTCTGCCATTGACAAAACTAGTATCAGGCGCAGCCATGCACACATTGTGGCTGGACAGGAGCCTAACGCACAGGGAAGGCCATCCCATCAGACTAGCCTATGCCGTCCTATTAGTCTCCAATTATCTCTGAGATGACTGCCAGCCTTACTTTCCTGGTCCTTGGGAACCAACGCTTCATGTCCTGTGTTCATATTGCCTCAATGCTCTGAGGAAACGCAGATGTCTTTGTGTAATTACAAAAATGCTCTGCAGATTGCATTGGTATTTGCAGTTTGGTATTTGCAGTTACTGAAGTAGGCGGTCTACAGTACAAACAAGGTCAACTCGATGAGAGAGAGAATGTGGTGGATTCTCCTCAATACACCAATATCCAAATGTGCGTGCACTCATGCAAGCTCGTGCACACACACACGCAGGAACAGACTGTGTGTTAGTATAGATTTGTTTCTGCCTTGCATCTGTTTTCTGATTTCCCCTGGCGGAACAGTTCCGCCAGGGCGGAGTGACAGAGAATAACCAATCAACCCACAGCCCTCACAACACTATAGATGAGGCTGTCACATCCTCTCTCAGAGCCACCCACTGCCCTCTCCAAGTCTTTCTCAAATATACATTCACTAAAGGCAGGTGCTAGACCTCAGCACATTGGCCAATTAAGTCTCCATGGATAAACTGTCATAATTGTAATGTAAATATAACCTGATTGTGGCGGTATCACATTTATTGATCTTTTATTTCATTTTATTTCACCTTTATGTAACCAGGTAGGATAGTTGAGAACAAGTTCTAATTTGCAACTGCGACCTGGCTAAGATAAAGCAAAGCAGTTCGACACATACAACAACACAGAGTCAAACATGGAATAAACAAACATACAATCAAAAATACAGTAGAAAAATATACAGCATGTGCAAATGAGGTAGGATAAGAGAGGTAAGGCAATAAATAGGCCATGGTGGTGAAATAATTACAATACAGCAATTAAACACTGGAATGGTAGGATGTACAGAAGATGAATGTGCATACTAGGGTGCAAAGGAGCAAGATCATGAATAAATACAGTATGGGGATGAGGTAGATTGGATGGGCTAATTACAGATGAGCTATGTACAGGTGCAGTGATCTGTGAGCTGCTCTGACAGCTGGTGCTTAAAGCTAGTGAGGGAGGTAAGCGTCTCCAGCTTCAGAGATTTTTGCAGTTCGTTCCAGTCATTGGCAGCAGAGAACTGGAAGGAGAGGCGGCCAAAGGAGGAATTGGCTTTGGAGGTGACCAGTGAGATATACCTGCTGGAGCACGTGCTACGGGTGGGTGCTGCTATGGTGACCAGTGAGCTGAGATAAGGCGGATGCTTTACCTAGCAGAGACTTGTAGATGACCTGGAGCCAGTGGGTTTGGCGACGAGTATGAAGCGATGGGCAGCAAATGAGAGCGTACAGGTCGCAGTGGTGGATAATATATGGGGCTTTGGTGAAAAAACGGATGGCACTATGATAAACTGCATCCAATTTGTTGAGGAGAGTGTGGGTGTCATTTTATAAATGACATCGCCGAAGTCAAGGATCGGTAGGATGGTCAGTTTTACGAGGGTATGTTTGGCTACATGAGTGTAGGATGCTTTGTTGCGAAATAGGAAGCGCATTCTAGATTTAATTTTGGATTGGAGATGCTTAATGTGAGTCTGGAAGGAGAGTTTACAGTCTAGCCAGACACCTAGGTATTTGTAGATGTCCACATATACAAGTCAGAACCGTCCAGAGAAGTGATGCTGGACGGGCGGGCTGGTGCAGGCAGTGATCGGTTGAAGAGCATGCACACAGTTTTACTTGCATTTAAGAGCAGTTAGAGGCCATGGAAGGAGAGTTGTACGGCATTGAAGCTCGTCTGGAGGTTAGTTAACACAGTGTCCAAAGAAGGGCCAGAAGTATACAGAATGGTGTCGTCTGCGTAGAGGTGGATCAGAGAATCACCAGCAGCGAGAGCGACATCATTGATGTATACAGAGAAGAGAGTCAGTCCGAGAATTGAACCCTGTGGCACCCCCATAGAGACCGCAAGACGTCCAGACAACAGGCCCTTCGATTTGACACACTGAACTCTATCAGAGAAGTAGTTGGTGAATCAGGCGAGGCAATCATTTGAGAAACCAAGGCTGTTGAGTCTGCCAATAAGAATGTGGTGATTGACAGAATCGAAAGCCTTGGCCAGGTCGATTAATATGGCTGCGCAGTAATGTCTCTTATCGATGTAGGTTATGATACCGTTTAGGACCTTGAGCATGGCTGAGGTGCACCAATGACCAGCTCTGAAACCAGATTGCATAGCAGAGAAGGTACGGTGGGATTCAAAGTGGTCGGTAATCTGTTTGTTGACTTGGCTTTCGAAGACCTTAGAAAGGCAGGGTAGGATAGATATAGGTCTGGAGCAATTTGGGTCTAGAGTGTCTCTCCCTTTGAAGAAGGGGACGACCGAGGCAGCTTTCAAATCTTTGGGAATCTCAGACGATACGAGGGATTGAACAGGCTAATAATAGGGGTTGCGACAATTTCAGCAGATAATTTGAAAAAGAAAGCGTCCAGATTGTCTAGCCCAGCTGATTTGTATGGGTCCAGGTTTTGCAGTACTTTAAGAACATCAGCTATCTGGATTTGGGTGAAGGAGAAATAGGGAGGCTTGGACGAGTTGCTGTGGGGAGTGCCAGGCTGTTGACCGGGATGGGGTAGCCAGGTGGAAAGCATGGCCAGCCGTTGAAATATGCTTATTGAAATTCTCAATTATAGTGGATTTATCGGTGGTGACAGTGTTTCCTAGCCTCAGTGCAGTGGGCAGCTGGGAGGAGGGGTTCTTATTCTCCATGGACTTTACAGTGTCCCAGAACTTTTTTGAGTTTGTGCTACAGGATGCAAATTTCTGCTTGAAAAAGCTAGCCTTAGCTTTCCTAACTGTCTGTGCATATTTGTTTCTGACTTCCCTGAAAAGTTGCACATCACGGGGGCTATTCGATGCTAATGCAGAACGACACAGGATGTATTTGTGCTGGTCAAGGGCAGTCAGGTCTGGAGAGAACCAAGGGCTATATCTGTTCCTGGTTCTACATTTTTTGAAAGGGGCATGCTTATTTAAGATGGTGAGGAAGGCATTTTTAAAGAATGAATAGGCATCCTCTACTGACGGGATGAGGTCAATATCCTTCCAGGATACCCGTGCCAGGTCCATTAGGAAGGCCTGCTTGCTGAAGTGTTTTAGGGAGCGTTTGATAGTGATGAGGGGTGGTCGTTTGACCGCAGACCCGTTACGGATGCAGGCAATGAGGCAGTGATTGCTGAGATCTTGGTTAAAAGCAGGTGTATTTGGAGGGCAAGTTGGTTAGGATGATATCTATGAGGGTGCCCGTGTTTACGGATTTGGGGTTTTACCTGGTGGGTTCATTGATCATTTGTGAGAGATTGAGGGCATCAAGCTTAGATTGTAGGATGGCCGGGGTGTTAGGTCACCTAGCAGCACTAGCTCTGAAGATAGATGGGGGGGGGGGGCGATCAGTTAACATATGGTGTCCAGGGCACAGCTGGGGGCAGAGGGTGGTCAATAGCAAGCGGCAACGGTGAGAGACTTGTTTCTGGAAAGGTGGATTTTTAAAAGTAGAAGCTTGAATTGTTTGGGTACAGACCTGGATAGTAAGACAGAACTCTGCAGGCTATCTCTGCAGTAGATTGCAACACTGCCCCCTTTGGCAGTTCTATCTTGTCGGAAAATGTTTAGATAGGGATGGACATTTCAGGGGTTTTGGTGGTCTTCCTGAGTCAGGATTCAGACACAGCTAGGACATTCGGGTTGGCAGAGTGTGCTAGAGCAGTGAATAAAACAAACTAATGCTAAAACAAAGGATGCTTCTAATGATAACATGTATGAATCCAAGGCTTTTAAGGTTACAGAAGTCAGCAAATAATAGCGCCTGGGGAATGGGAGTGGAGCTAGGCACTGCAGGGCCTGGATTAACCTCCACATCACTGGAGGAACAAAGGAGGAGTAGGATAAGGGTACGGCTAAAGGCTAAAATAACTGGTCGTCTAGTACTTTCAGAACAGAGAGTAAAAGGAGCAGATTTCTGGGCACGTTAAAATAGATTTAAGGCATAATGTACAGACAAAGGTATGGTAGGATGTGGATACCGTGATGGTAAACCTGTGCCTAGAGTGACGATGAAAGAGATATGGTCCCTAGAAATATAATTTCAACCAGGTGATGTCACCGCATGTCTGGTGGGTGGAACTAAAGTGTTAAATAAGGCGTGTTGAGCAGGGCTAGAGGCTCTACAGTGAAATAAGGCAATACATACTAACCAAAACAGCAATGGACAAGGCATATTGACGTTAGCGAGAGGCATGCGTAGCCAAGTGATCATAGGAGTCCAGAGAGTGGCTTCAGGCAGCTTGCAGGCCGGGGAGAGCAAGCTAACAGAGGGGCCTTGGAGGGAGGTTGCGACAGAAGAAAGTCTGGTCGGCAGACAAATCAGCAGGGCTCCGTGTGGTAAACCAGGCCATTTGGCAGAATAGGTATAGTGGCCAAAGAATTTGTCCGGTGGGCCTCTTAAGCTAACAGTCCGATGTGCTCTGGACAGCTAGCAGGCCACAGCTAGCATGCTAGCGGATGGGATTTCAGGGGATGAAGCGACGGCGGAGCAAGTTGAGAAAAAACCCATCTGGAGAATCACGTCGGTGATCCAGTCGTAATGAGTGGCGGGGGTCCAAGCCAGTTGGCAAAAAGAGGTATTGTAGCCCAAGTAGTGGCTGATGGACCTCTTTGGCTAGCCGGGAGATGGGCCTAGCAATTGGTTATTGCTTCGAGACAGTGATGTTAGCCAGGAGTGGCCACTCGAATAGCAGCTAGCTAGCTGCGGTGATCAAGGTGAAAAAATCTAATTAAAAATAAATAAATAAATAAATAAAGGTTCAGAGCTTGTAGTAGGAATCCGGAGATATGGAGAAAAATACATTTGAAATGCTCTGGTTTGAGTCGCGCTATGCAGACTGGCGAGAGTTGTCCGTGCTAGAGGTGGCTGATGACCGCTAGCTGACTACTAGCTAGTAATTAGCTTGCTGGCTAGCATTTGTTGGGGTTCCGGTTCAGGCGAAAGTTCAGACAACGGATCAGCAGGGCTCCCGTATGGTGGGTATAGTGGCCAAAGAATTTGTCCGATGGGCCTCTTAAGCTAACAGTCTGATGCACTAGTAGCCAGTTAGCTGGTAGCCAGTTAGCTGGCTAGCTTTTGATGAGTTGATGAGTTCTTAAGTATAAGTATACAAATAGAAGATCCGTACCACATTGGCTGAGGCGGGTTGCAGGAGAGTATATTCAGTCCGTAGATAGAAAGTGATATTAATAGCCTCCCGGGTGGCGCAGTGGTTAAGGGCGCTGTACTGCAGCGCCAGCTGCGCCACCAGAGACTCTTGGTTCGCGCCCAGGCTCTGTCGTAACCGGCCGCTACCGGGAGGTCCGTGGGGCGACGCACAATTGGCCTAGTGTCGTCCAGGTTAGGGAGGGTTTGGCCGGTAGGGAAATCCTTGTCTCATCGCACACCAGCGACTCCTGTGGCGGGCCGGGCGCAGTGCGCGCTAACCAAGTTTGCCGACACATTGGTGCGGCTGGCTTCTGGGTTGGATGCGTGCTGTGTGGCTGGTTGGGTTGTGTATCGGAGGACGCATGACTTTCAACCTTCGTCTCTCCCGAGCCCGTACGGGAGTTGTAGCGAGTTGTAGCAATGAGACAAGATAGTATCTATGTGTCTAACGCAGCAATTGGATACCATGAAATTGGGGAGAAAAAGGGGTAAAAATTCAACAACAAAAAAGAAGGTGTGTGTACGATGCTGAATGGATGTACAGTAGACAAAGAAGAGCTCTCCTGTAGGTACCAAAACATTAAAATACAATTTTCTCAAAAGTGAGGTTAACAGTTAATCAACTTTCAAAGCAGAATTACTTTCCAATTGTTCATCAAATGCAGGGTATGATATACCATTTTGAAGCTGTATCTCTGCTTTTATCCAACATAAAAAACACAATTTCAAATTTTGCTGCATAAGACCAAATTATTGCGGTCGGTCACATTTGTGGAATTTCTTTCCTTCTTAATGCTTCTGAGCCAATCAGTTGTGTTGTGACAAGGTAGGGATGGTATACAGAAGATATCCCTATTTGGTAAAATACCAAGTCCATATTATGGCAAGAAAAGCTCAAATAAGCAAAGAGAAACGACAGCCCATCATTACTTTAAGACATGAAGATCATTCAGTCTGGAAGATTGCAGTCACAAAAACCATCAAGCGCTATGACAAAACTGGCTCTCATGAGCACCACCATAGGAAAGGAAGACCCAGAGTTATCTCTGCTGCAGAGGATAAGTCATTATTAGAGTTAACTGAACCTCAGAAATTGCAGCCCAAATAAATGCTTTACAGAGTTCAAGTAATGGACACATCTCAACATCAACTGTTCAAAGGAGAATGTGAATCAGGCTTTCATAGTCAAATTGCTGCAAAGAAACCACTACTAAAGGACACCAATAAGAAGAAGAGACCTGATTGGGCCAAGAAACATGAGCAATGGATATTAGACCAGTGGAAATCTGTCCTTTGGTGTGATGAGTCCAAATTTGAGATTTTTGGTTCCAACCGCCGTGTCTTTGTGAGACACAGAGTAGGTGAACGAATGCTCTCTGCATGTGTGGTTCACACCGTGAAGCATGGAAGAGGAGGTGTGATGGTGTGGGGGTTCTTTGCTGGTGACAGTGTCTGTGATTTATTTAGAATTAAAGGTACACTTAACTAGCATGGCTACCACAGCAATCTGCAGCGATACGAAATTCCATCTTGTTTGCGCTTAGTGGGACTATCAATTGTTTTTCAACAGGACAATGACCCAAAACACACCCCCAGGCAGCGTGAGGGCTATTTGACTAAGGAGAGTGATGGAGTGCTGCATCAGATGACCTGGCCTCCACAATCACCTGACCTCAACCCAATTGAGATGGTATGGGATGAATTGGACAGCAGGGCAAAGGAAAAGCAGCAAACAAGTGCTCAGCATATGTGGGAACTCCTTCAAGAATGTTGGAAAAGCATTCCTCATGAAGCTGGTTGAAAGAATGCATAGAGTGTGCAAAGCTGTCGTCAAGGCAAAGGGTGGCTACTTTTAAGAATCTCAAATATAAAATATATTTGGATTTGTTTAACAGTTCTTAGGTTACTACATGATTCCATATGTGTTATTTCACAGTTTTGAGGTCCTCACTATTATTCTACAAGTTAGAAAATAGTCTAAATAAAGTCTCCAAACTTTTGTGTCCAAACTTTTGACTGCTATGTAAATGAGATATTTCTGTATTTCATTTTCAATACATATGCAAAAATTTCAAAAAACATGTTTTCACTTTGTCATTATGGGGTAGATAGGTGAGAACAAAATCTATTTAATAAATGTTGAATTCAGGATGTAACAAACTATGGAATAAATCAATGGGTATGAATACTTTCTGAAGGCACTGTAAATCACTGTTACAAAAAATATATATATAATTTGGTGCTGAGGCAATGATGACTAATGTGGATTAACACTATTTTGGGCACATTCCCTATGCATAAAAAGGTGCAAAACGTATTTTCTATTCAACCTGTTGGCACAGAAGCTCATATTGCTATTTGGCTTGTGGGCTTTGTATTTGCAGAAACAAGACCACATTGCAGTGCATGGCAGTGCGTGTACCTCATCAGTTTATGGGCCATGAAGCCCTGCGTCATGCACCACATGATGCAGCTAACAAATGGCATCAGAGGAGTCAGGGGTTTAACTGCCAATGGTCAGTGAGATGACTGAGGGAGCAATGTTTAAGTAATCAACAACGGTAATGTGATTACAAGACCAAAGTTTATGGATGACAAAGGTGCTTTTGTGTAATGGAAATGATGCGTTAGAATACAAGTGAGTAGTGTTGCTTGTTACCTAAGGAAGAGAGAAAAAGCACAATTAATGCAATCCACCCTGCATGATGGTCATAAGCAATTCAAGTGCTCAAGCACTTGAAGGCTGTTGCAAAATTATTACTAAATAATAAATAGTCATATTTATCCTTATTCATGTGTGATTTTTTTGGGTTGCAGATTTAGTTATTTCAGACCAATTTTGCATTAAACAACAGAGACGTCATGTCCATAGCGGGCACGTGCCCCTCAGATTTGTTCTTGGGTTTTTTAATAGTACTAGCCACCTAGCAATTTCATGAAGTTGGCTTTAGCTTGCCCAGATAAGTTCCCAATATCCCAATCTCATATCTAGCTACCAAGAAGTCATTTCAGGCTATCAATCAAGTAAGAGAAGCTAGTTTGTCTAACTATCTTAGCTGGCATGCCTGCTGGCAAGGTTGGTATACTTTAGAAAAGCAAGCAATAACTAAATGTAGGCCTACTGAATAAGACTCACATTCCTTTAAATCTTCTACCAAGATTTTAGCAGGGATGCAGAGAAGCCTATTTAGTTGATTTTGAAAAGGAACCACCAGTCAGGTGGTTCCATACAGACAAATCAAGAGGTATGATTAGATATGCAGAAAAATACACATATTTTTTTACATCGATTTAAACATAATGAGTATGGCTCTAGATAGCAGGAAAAATCTGTTTAAGGTTTTGGCAAAATGCTCAAATGTAGCCCTTCTCCAGACCACCCCCCAGTCATCCTAACATAATTTGTGCCCCCTCAGATTTTTGTGGTGCATAACGCCCCTGGTAAACAATGTATCGATGCAGTGCAGTAGCCTGATAAATCATACCACCTTCAAAAATAATGGCACAGCATAGCCAGTGCATTTGACCATCCGTGTAAGAGTTCAATAATGGCTGTGGATAAATGAACTGCTAACAAAAACATACTGATGATTTCAAACACCAGGGGGGAAGCTATTAAAAAATCTAACCACATCCGTAGGTTTGCCCCTCATCACACACGCACGCGAGCACGCACGCAAACGCACCTACACACACACACACAGACACACTTGAGCGAACATGCTCACACTATTTAATGCTGAAATTTGCAGGCTATTCGTGCTCCAAATGGCATTCATCAAGCCTCTTGTAGATGCTAGGTCAAATAACAAAAATGATCCACAATCATCTCTCAATGACCAAACAGCAAGAGAGCGCATAACAGACTGTCTTCAAGGCTAAACAAGGAGCAGGTGCACTAGCCTACTGATTTATGATATAGCAAAGCAAAATAAAATATGAATCGATTTTATTAGCACAATTTATCTGCGTACTTCATCTGGATGTAATCCACTCATGAAACTCAAATGGTCTGTTCCCAGTTAATGTTGGACATACCACTGACACTTCTAGATCACGAAATGAAGAAAACATAACCATGAATGGGCTTTCGAAAATTATGCAGGACCACGCTTTGTAAAGTTGACTTGCATCCAACATATGCCATAATTAGCATTCCAGTCCCAGTCAATGATCCGAATTTTCTTCATAAACCAGGTAAAAAGAAATAGGATGCTCCAAACCATATAGCTAACGAACGGATGCATTACTACACTATAGAGCTTTTTGTAAACCGAACAGTTATTCAGATGCAATCTCTGGCAAAGCTTGAACGGCATATTGGCGTATTTGACATGTGTCCAATTGTTAATCGCACACAGGCATTCATCGTCTGTAGTACAACAATAAAATAAATAAAATAACCACATTGCAGCTCTGCGACTCTGTTTGGCATATCCAGACTAAATTCATAGGGACAATAGCGTGCTGAACGTGTTTAATAACAGATCAAAAATAACAATGCTTTGGTAAATATCATAGTTGAAATACACAATTTTTATGTGAACATACTAGATCTTTATGCACTCAGACACAGCAAGTCTGCTGGCATGTTGGGAGCGAATTTGAGGGAAAAGACGCAGCTTACCTTACTCTCGTTTCCTACATGGAGCAGATATGATACATTTACAGGCACATATACTTACACATATCAGCTTATCTGTCAGCTCCTGTCCACAGGTTTTAAAGCCTTACAGCGCGCGACAGCTGAGTCCGCATGACACGCGCTCTCATCAGACGGTACGGTTCTAGTCCAGGACCCCAGTCGCTTCGCGCAGCCGCCGATTCCAACGCGCACCTGCCCGTCGCTGCCCCCGGAATATAAGCGAGTCAGAGGGGTATCCGTGTGTCAAGCATGTAGTTTCACCATGGAACATTTCTCCCGATCTAGTTTTCTACCATATCCATGCACATAATTCCCGCGTAAAATCGTGGTGTCCAATTTTAACAGCGCGTCTGAGAACAAACGATGCCACATCCAAGTCATATATCACAATCCAAAATAAGCGTGATAGCAAAGTTTAAAGATTCCAGTCGAAACGTTCTCATCACCCTCCATCCATCCATTATGGCATGATGCTCAAACAACGATTTTCCCAAGAGGCTGAGTGAATATCAGCAGATCTCCCCAGTAAAAAGCGACCCAAAATGTTTACAGTAAGACTGACAGGGAATTCACATTCCCCCCGAAAGAAGCTTACCCTGAGCACAGGAGAATTCGAAGGGTATGTGGTAGTTTTACTCGGTAAGCAAACCAAAATCATGCAGGATGAGCATTCCCCCTTTCACCCCTATTCTCTCCTCAATTCCAGAAGCGCATAAGTGTAAGCGTTTGAGTAGTTAACATCACGTCTGCATGTATCACGGCAACTTTGTCAGGAAGAATCGGAATGCCCTCTTCTGGCGAGAGAGCGCCCCCCGAATAAACATATTTTCCTTGGCTCTCCCTCAGCATACAGTGCACGTCTTTGTAGGTTGTGTGTTGAAAGTAGGAAAAAATAATGACAGAGAGAAAGGGATATTATATGATGCTGACCATTCACACGCTATTTCACGATAGGCTATTGCAATTTGCAAACTATAAGCTTACCTGTTGCAGTTTTCATTTGGTTTGATTGTGCCATTTAAGATTTTTTTATGGTAGCCTAATGCACCAGAGAGAAAATGCAATCAGGGGCGTCATGCATCCCAAAAATCTGAGGGGCACAAAGAACATGAGGATGACTGGAAGGTGGTCCAGAATAAAACAAAACAAAATTCAAACACCTGAAACAGTGTTTTCCTGCAATCTAGATCCATAATAATTATGCTTTCTACGTTTAAAAAAAATATGTAAATTTTTCTGCACATTTACGCATACCTCCTGAGCTGTCTGTATCCTCCTGACTAGCGGTTCTTTTTGAAGGAACAAAATATGCTTCTATATATCTCTGCTAAAATCTGGGTAAAATATTGAAAGGAATGTGATTCTTATTCAGTACATTGAGTTATTGATTTATTGATTTAGTCTACCAACCTAAAGTCTACCAAGCTAGCTGCAAGTAGTATTTAGTATTACAAAAAAAATAAAAAGAGAAAAAAGAAAGTTGTATTAAAGGAAACCATCTGAGGGGGCATGTGCCCCTGTGTACCCCATGGGAATGATGCCTCTGAAGGCAATAAATAGCCTACACAGAGTACCCAGTCCTCAATTTCATCTGCAATGAAAAAATAACCTCTGAACTTCGGTTGCTTGGGGAATAAAGTTAATTTGAACGTGTCACATTGGCTGTCTGAGGGACATTTAAGGTTACTACCCACTAGGAACAGACTAGCTGGCAGCCTGGCTAGCTGGCTTTAGCCTGGCTAAAAACATAGCAAGCTAGCTAACCTTTTTAGCTTCCCACATGTGAAATAATCAGATTTATGATTTTAAAAATATACCTTGCCGGTGTAACCTAAAACATTATCCCTGTTTGATATGCTGTTTGTGTATTCAATCCCATATCAGCTAAAGATAGAAAGTCATAATGTGTTGGTGACAGAGAAAAAAAAACATGGCTAGCTAGTTGTTTACATCAGGTTCTACCATTTCACAATAGCCTGTAATCATTAGTTATTACTTTTAAACAAAATACCTTTTTGGGTGGATTCTTGTCGTTTCGTTTACTGTTTGAACAGTCTCTGAGAATATACACTGAGCGTTCAAAACATTAGGAACACCTTGCTGATATTAAGTTTCACCCCCCTCACTTTGCCCTCAGAACAGGCTCAATTCGTCAGAGCATGTAATCTACAAGGTGTCAAAGCGTTCCACAGGGATGCTGGCCCATGTTGATCCAATGCTTTCCACAGTTGTGTCAAGTTGGCTGGATGTCTTTTAGGTGGTGGACCATTCTTGATACACACGGGGAAGCGTGAAAAACCCAGCAGCATTGCAGTTCTTGACACAAACCGGTGCACCTGGCACCTACTACCATACCCCGTTCAAAGGCACTTAAATATTTTGTCTCACCATCTGAATGGCACACATGTCTCAAAATCCTTCTTTAACCTGTCTCCTCCCCCTTCATCTACACTTATTGAAGTGGATTTAACAAGTAGCATCAATAAGGGATCATAGCTTTCAACTGGATTCATCTGGTTGGATGAGTATATGTAATGGAAAGAGCATAATGTTTTGTACTATAAATCAGATCAAGGAACCAAGCAGCAACACTGCCCCCTGGGCTGCGGAAGGATTGATGCGGCATGTCTCAATTTCAGGTAGAAAAATAGTACTTCGAATGCCTGAGCGTTTTACAAGGAGCTGCCCCTTTTGTGACAGCCCTTTTGTGGCGACATTGCAAGACTTTGAATCTTGCGGCTGCATATAGCTTGTAGTAAGCTTTTGTCTCTGAAGTATTTATACATAAATAGGGGTGGCACACACTGACCCTTACGGCATAAGTCGAACTAACACGTTGGGTTCGATTAAACAACGGAGCCCCATTCGTTTTCAATGAAGGGAAGCGGAGTGGGCGGGGGACTGTTGGGCAATGCAAGCATGGGCGAGGGTGCGTGAACTGGGTGGGACCAAAGTTGAGGAAAGCTGAACTTTTGTTGCATACTCTGCGACATCTCGTTGCTATTGACCAATCAAAGCTCACTGTAGTTTCCAGCCCATACTAAATTGGCTGTTAATACTTAGCACTACCTAGTCTGCTTGCTAGCTTGCTAGCACCGACATGAGGGTGAAGCTAGCATGGCTATCCGTATAGCGGATCACTGCTGTTAATAGAACAAGATATCCGGGTCATGGCTGTCGTTTTAATCGGACATGTTTCCCGCAGCTCCTCATCGCTGACTTAATTACGGATAATGGGAACTTTACCTTGCGCGGTAATGCAGTACAGTTGGCCGTGCTTTTGGCTGCATTCTCAGTGATAAACAACAACTCAAAAGAGTCAGGCTTGAGAGGTTATTAGGCTATTTTTTTTGATGGATTGCAAGATCAAAAAGTATCTGAACCTTTTGCCTTATCAGTGTTTGAATGCCACTTTTGTTTTTGAGAATATAATACTGAGCCAGAGAGAGAGAAAAGTTAGCATACTGTATAATATATGTCGTCCATCTGTTTTGTCAAGTCTCTCTACAGTGCAAATCACTCAAACATCATGCGTGACAGACATCATGCGTGACCAAAATTAGACTACCAGGAGCGGCTCAGTCCGGCCGCTGTCCAGGTGCTGAATTGGCTGTTGTTGCCAGTATACATTATGTGGAGGGAATTCAAAATGGTTGTTTTTATTATCACTAGGACCATCTGTCTAACTACCTAGTAACTCTAATTAGACTCAAACTGAAGATCATAACCTGATCATCAGAGTATTTATTTACACACAAAATAATAGGTAACACTTTATTTGGATAGTCTACCTGTAGAAACTCTACAGACTAGTAACATTTCAACTAACTATCTACTAACCCTAACCATATCTCTAACCCTTAACCTGTATCTTAACCATAACCCTAATCCTAGTTGCTTATCCGGACTATCCAAATAAATTGTGACCAAATAATAATCATACTTAATTAAGACCCAGGGCAATTTATGAATGCTGAGACACACTGTACATACACTATATATATACAAAAGTATGTGGACATCTCTTCAAATTAGTGGATTCGGCGATTTCAGCCACACCTGTTTCTGACAGTTGCATAAAATCGAGCACACAGCCATGCAATCTCCATAGACAAACATTGGCAGTAGAATGACCTTACCGAAAAGCTCAGTGACTTTCAATGTGTTACCATCATAGGATGCCACCTTTCCAATAAGTCAGTTCATCAAATTTCTGCCCTGTTAGAGCTGCCCCGGTCAACCATCATTTCTGTTATTGTGAAATGGAAAGTCCTCTAGGAGCAACAACAGCTCAGCCGCGAGGTAGGCCACACAAACTCACAGAATGGGACTGCCGTGTAATGAAGCTCATAGTGCGTAGAAATGATTGCAACACGGTTGCAACTGCGAGCCAGGCCTAATCGCCCCTGCAGCAATGTTCCAGCATCTAGTGGAAGGCCTTCCCAGAAGAGTGGAGGCTGTTATAGCAGGAAAGGGGACCAACTCCATAATAATGCCCATCATTTTGGAATGAGATGTTCGACGAGCTGTCAAAAGGGCGGCGCATAATTGGCCCAGTGTCATCCGGGTTTGGCCGGTGTAGGCCTTCATTGTAAATAAAAATTTGTTCTTAACTGACTTGCCTAGTTAAATAATGAAAAACATAATGTTTCAGGTCTGTCTGTTCCTCTATAAGGAAAAGCAAGTAACATCTCACAGTTGATCTAGTTAGGGATAGCATGCTTCCTGAAGGCTAAGAATAAAAACAAGACTAGAGCAGACGTTCCCTTGGGGTCAAAGTGAGGTCAAGGAACGCAGGTGCTTCTACACAGGAAGACATTGTTGTGTTAATTTATCAGCAGAAGAAGCAAAATGTAGGACTCCAACAAATCTCGGGTGAAGTAATCAAGGATAAATGCATCTGCGAAAAATATTATTAAACGTGTAGCCAGTAGATTTCTGACCTGAAAAGGTATTTTAGCTGTTGTTGTTGATGTCTGTGGCATTTTACTGTGGGTTCTGACACTACTCTCTGAAAATCCAGTGGCAATTTGTTGATATCTATTCCATCGGCACTACCCAGGCAACATTTGCAGCACTGGGTCTTTTTAAACATGCAATAACACAGCTGAATTTCTTGTGTGTCATTGACTCTGGGGTAAAAACATTTATTAACTCCAAGGTGAAATGGACCTAACAGATATGAGAAAAGGAATAACATGTCAACATTTAAGATGTAAGATGTTTCATATCTCTTTTTAAACGTCATGTTTGCTGTATTTTTTCAAATGTTTTCTTAGAAAGCTCCTGGCGCTATTTGGTAGGTGTCAAATCTGTAACATCTGTGAAATATGTTGGAGGCATTCAGAGCATATTGTGGTGTTATGTTGAAAAAGCTATATGAATGTGCGAGTGAGTACACAGTAGTTCATCAAACGTTATGATGTTGTTCAGAAAAAATCCAGAGTTTGCTTAGTCGCCCATGCTGGTGCCAAAGTAACTGTGTCACGTCATCACAGAGACCTTTGTGCTATCTATAGAAATAAATGTTTCCAGAGTCAATAACACTTAAAGGAAGATCTCCTCAAACTCAATAAAAAAATCTATGCTAGCATATTAGAACATTTTACATTTTTCTTAATAGCAATTGGAGTGGAGTTCAGAGGAGTGTCTTTACTGGTGTTGCGTTAAGTTCAGTTCAGTTGAGTCCAGTCAAAGTGAGTTCAGTTGAGCTGAGCGAACCGGATACAACTTTTTGAGTAACTCCCTCTCCCAGTCTGGGATAGGACCATGAAAAGGTCACATTAATCATAGCTTTCTATTATGGTTAACATTTTATCTGAATATCTTTTACAGAGTCACCCATGCAGAAATCCCTCCCTGCTTGTCCTCCTGATCCCCTTGATGATGGGCATTAACCAAAAAGGCTGTGACATTTTACCTGTGTTCAGCACACTACTTCAAATGGAGCAAGACACCTATTCTGACACTTTCTCTGCTGCTTTTAAAACACACCACCCATTAGTGGGACTTGTATCCGCTCCCATCCAATTTGGCTGATGGGTTTACTTTTGGATGGAGTTCAACAAGCCGAGATCATTCTGCTGACAGCGGTGAAACAATTAATACCCTGCAAAGTTCTGGAGCCAGCAGCAGCACCAACTCATGGACCACGGCTGTGATTCCACCTCCTCGGGAAATACAGCCCACTGGTAAACCTGTGCCATCGCTCTGCCCTTTATGGATTGATCTTTCAACAGTATTTTTACCGTCCTTCACTGATACCTTCTTTAAACTGTGCGTGTGTGTGTGTGTGTCTCTAGCATGTGTATGATAAGTGGCTGTGACAGAATCCTCCCCGTCAGGCATCTATCTCCAGGGTGATAGAAAGCCTTGTTCTCTCATTCTCACATGATCGAATTAAGCCAGCACATGTTCTTAGTGCTGCTGGATCTCTTCTAAACCTATTTCCTCTGATCTTAACTCTGCCACAATCACCTCCATCTGCCTCAAGTGCTTTTTAACCTGACACCAAATTCAGGTGATGACACTTGAAAGGCAATCATCTGTGAAATGGTCTATACAGAGAAAAAGATCATCACAAAACCTGAAGACAATTAAAAACATGTCATTTTTTTAATGTTACCACAACTTTATTTTTCCAGATTTTCTTCAAACATTAGGAGGTGTTAATGCCAAGTTTGCAGCAGCACAAGCTGGAGACTGTGAATCCTTGTTTATGGGTCGACTCCATTAACCTTTACCCCAAGCTGTGGGCCAATCTGGAGGCTTCTGTTACAAACCGTGCAGCAGAGGTTGCTGGGAGCGGCTGTACATGGAAACAGACATATGGTCGGTTGTTTAACTACCTGAAAGACAAAAAGCACAAAGCACCTCCATCAGCTGAGATCAGAGAAGAGGATTGTTGAGTTGTTGAAATAAATGTATTGGCACTGCACTGCCATAATCTTTTGAAAGAGCCGGAAGTAATAAAACATCTCTTTGACATTCTAAATGGGATTCTTGAATCATACTCACATCGTTCATGCTAACCCATTTGCTGTGTTTATGTTTTACTACTAGCTCATGAAGTACAACTAGCATTAGCTCATCCTAATATACCTACTACTGTACATACAATTATATTTTCCAAAGGATATACTGTCTATTCTGGATTCTTACACATGCTCACTCTAATATATCTACTTTGGAATGTTATTTATTGTTTAAATTTTTTTGTGATTATTGTGTATTTTTAATGTATTTGTGAGACGTTCTACTGCACTGTTGGAGCTGGTAACACAAGCATGTTGCTGCACCTGCTATAACACCTGCACATCTGTGTAATCTATAAACTTTGATTTAATTTAGCGGTTTCTCTTGTTTTTGTGTTTACATGAAAAGCCTGTATTTCTTCCGGTCTCTGCGCTTTGTCATATAAAGACATGGGAAAGATAAGAGGTGGGCATCTGTGTGTGGCAGAGAATGCCTTACCATCTGTCTCTGCCGGCGGGGTCTCCATGGACACAAGCTCGCACGGGTAGAACATGGGCAGGCTGCTAATCTCAAGTGTGTAAGCACATATCTCAGTTCACAACAGCTGAACTACAATGTACTACTGTATTGTTTTATGTATGATTTAGACTGTTGTCTTGTTGTGAGGTGTTGCTAGTTCCTGTTTGAACCCCAGGGAGAGTAGCGCGGCTGCTTTGGCAGCACCTAATAGAGATCCTAATACAATGCTGAATACTAATACAATGAAACATATTTTCCTATTTTGTTATTGACAATGCAGTGGCCATGTTTATGTTCTAAACATGTCAAAAGTGCCTGCCTTAAAACCTGTTGTGACTAGGGGGCAATATTGTCATTTTTGGAGAAAAAAAACGTTCCCGTAGTAAACGGGATATTTTGTCAGGACAAGATGCTAGAATATGCATATAATTGACAACTTAGGATAGAAAACACTCTAAAGTTTCCAAAACTGTAAAAATATTTTCTGTGAGTCCAATCCGGAAGTGCCTCATGTTTTGAAAGCGCTGCGTTCCTATGCGTCCATATTGAGCAGTGAATGGGCTATCAACCAGATTACTCTTTCTCTGCATTCCCGAAGGTGTCTAAAGCATTGTGACGTAGTTTTACGCATGTATGTTGAAGAATACCCACAAGCGGCTACATTGCGCAAGTGGTCACCTGCTGCTCCCAGAGAGATTCTCGCATAAAATACAGAGGTAGCCATTACTCCAATCGGTCCTACTGAAAACGAATTGTCCCGATGGATATATTATCGAATAGATATTTGAAAAACACCTAGAGGATTGATTATAAACAACGATTGCCATGTTTCTGTCGATATTATGGCGCTAATTTGGAATATTTTTCGTTGTTTTCGTGACTGCAATTTCCGGGCGATTTCTCAGCCAAACGTGAAGAACAAACGGAGCTATTTCGCCTACAAAAATAATCATTTTGGGAAAAAATTAACATTTGCAATCTAACTGGGAGTCTCGTGAGTGAAAACATCCGAAGCTCATCAAAGGTAAACAATTTAATTTGATTGCTTTTCTGATTTCCGTGACCAAGTTACCTGCTGCTAGCTGGACAAAATGCTATGCTAGGCTATCGATAAACTTACACAAATGCTTGTCTAGCTTTGGCTGTAAAGCATATTTTGAAAATCTGAGATGACAGGGTGATTAACAAAAGGCTAAGCTGTGTCTCAATATATTTCATTTGTGATTTTCATGAATAGGAATATTTTCTAGGAATATTTATGTCCATTGCGTTATGCTAATTAGTGTCAGGCGATGATTACGCTCCCTCATGCGGGATGGGGAGTCATTAGAGGTTAAACATGGCCATGCATTATGCTGCAACTGCCACTCTATCTACAGCTTCATACCTACATTTACATTTTAGTTATTTAGTAGATGCTCTCATCCAGAGCGACTTAGAGTTAGTGAATTAATCTTAAAATAGCTAGGTGATACAACCACATATCTCAGTCATAGTAAGTAAATGTTTCCTCATTAAGGAGGTCATTAACAAAGTCAGAGCTTGTAGGACAAGTCACATTGCAGTAAAAAAAAAAACAGATTATCCTGTGTTTTATATATAGTACCATCAGAAAGTATTTACACCAGAAAGTATTTACCACATTTTATTGTGTTACAAAGTGGGATTAAAATGGATTTTATTGTAATTTGTTTTGTTAACAATTAACTCAAAATACTCTGTAATGTCAAAGTATGTTTTTATATTAATGGAAAATAAAACACTCATATTTTGATTTGATAAGTATTCAACCCCCTGAGTCAATACATGTTAGAATCACCTTTGGCAGTGATTACAGCTGTGAGTATTTGTGAAGAAGTATCTAAGATCAGCTTATATTGCAGATAGATTGCGGCTTCTATCAATGTAATGATCTGCATAATTTCCATTCCCCCATATATTTTTTGGTAAACATATAGATTTTTTTTTGTATATTTCCCTTATTTATTCTTTTCCCCTAACCCTACCATCCCTCCACTAATTGGAGTAAACTAATAGACAACAATATTTAGGATTCTACCTCCCGCTAATACATACTTTATACTTTATACATTTTACATTAGTTATTTTGTCCCACACTTCAGTTCCCCTCAACCCCTCCCATACATCTCTGAAAACCATCCAGTTTTGATTTCTATTTGCCATATATTTTTTGTAACAGTGCTGTGATGTTTCAAAAATGTTCTGTACCCTTCTATTCTCATAGTTTCTACAGATTGTAATTTAAACATAATATTTTTTGCTAAGAGTATTATATTATTGATCGATTGACTTTGACTTTTCAAATCACCCAGCAGTACTATTTGCAGAGTTAACTCCAGTAAATGTTGCAATTCTTGAGTCATTCCTGAACCTGCGTGTCACGTCCTGACCTTAGTTCTTTTTGTATGTTTCTATTTTAGGTTGGTCAGGGCGTGAGTTGGGGTGGGCATTCTATGTTTTGTTCTTGTGTTTATATTTCTATGTGTTTGGCCTGGTATGGTTCCCAATCAGAGGCAGCTGTCAATCGTTGTCTCTGATTGAGAACCATACTTAGGTAGCCTGTTTTCCCACTCTTGTTTGTGAGTGGTTATTTTCTGTTTCAGTGTTTATCACCATTCGGGACTGTTTCGTTTTTTCTTTATTCGCTTGTTTGTTTGTTTTCTGTGTTCAGTGTAATAAATTAGACGAACACTTACCACGCTGCATATTGATCTGATATTTCCTACTCCTCCTCAGAAGAGGAAGACGACAACCGTTACACTGCGACCAAAAACAAGTTACATATGGGCAATACCAACAAGTGATACAATGATTCTGCAGAGCTGGGATGGGATGGTTGTACCCCCCCCCATATATACTGTATATATAACATTCTATTGGTTGCAATAATTGTATATAATCATTTAATTTAACAACTAAGTTATGAATCTGGCGTCGTTTTGTGTATCAGTTCATAAACCATGTGCCATGGAATCGAAAATCTCTTCTTAACTATTTTGCAACCTGTTTAGCACAGCTGTCAATTTTTTGGTCCTTAAATTAAAATGGTATAGTTTTTTATTCATCACAATTGTCTTTAACCAGTTTGGGTCTTTAATGCAGGACCAACAGACAAGTTCCTTACCTTCTCCCCCTTCCACTTGCCTCTTCCATTTTTGCAGAAATGCAATTAATTGGTTGTAATTTTGAATCAGGGAGACCATATATTTGTGTTAGCTGCATGTGTGACATAACTCCACCATTCCTGTTTATGATATTATTTACAAAGATTATAAATGTTCTCCAAAAATAATGTTGCTTTATCAATTAGTATGTTTGAGTTTAACTATAATATTTGTTCTAAAATTTGTTCTGTATTTTCTGGTGGATAAAACTGAAATTGCAACAAACTTTCTATGGCTTGTTGTGCAGCAATTTTTTTTAGATAATTTAATTTTCAATTAACCGAAAGTGAGAGGTTGTAATCTGAATGAAGGGAAAAAGGCCATTCTTGAACATGGGGTGAGACATTCTTACTAATCTGCTAGAGAACCAGTTTGGATTTAAGTATAGCTTTTGTATGACTGCAGCCTTTAGTGAGAGGTCTAATACTTTATTATTTAATCATTTCTGCCCTTCGAATTCATATTCATTACATAAACAGGATTGTAAAAAAATGTCTGGTGCGCCATTCCAAAGAAAGTTTAATATTTTTGTTCATATAATTTACAAATCAAGTAATTAGGTGTAGGCAGGGCCATAACGGCAAATAATTAATCAGGGTGATTTTTACACAAATAGGTAGCAAGATCTTATCTATTTTTGCTAACTCTCTGATAAAATGTATTGTAGTGAGATAATTTCTTTCTTTCAGGATATGAATACCAAGTAAGACCACTTCACCGTCAGACCATTATATTGGTCTCAAGCATGACATCACCATGCGGTAGATTAGTTAATAGACCAATAAGAAAAAGTTCCAAACCTCTCTGCCAATAACAGCAAATGTTCTGCTTTCCCCTCCCTACTCAAACCACTCCCACATACTCCTAGCAAAATTCATGCTTGAGAAAATGCTCTTTGCTAAGACATTTTTTTTACCCGTTAAATTGAAAACAATCACATTAAGGTATTAAATTGTTACCCAGAAATTATTACATGTTTTGATAAAAACTGCTGTATTGGACCTTTAAGATACACTTTGAAGAGTTAGGGTTTCAGTTTTCAGAAGATGGGCAGGGACTCTGCTGTCCTAGCATCAGAGGAAAGCTGCTTCCACCATTGGGGGCCCACTGCAGCTGTTCCACTCACTGGAGCCCCACAATGAACTAGTCAAAGGAACAGGGGATATATATTTGTGAGAAAGAGGCATTTACATAATGTGACAAGATACAGATCTATAAAACCCAATGGGTCAATTAGGTCCAATTACAGGAGGCTAGAGTTTCTTATCCCCTCCAGTTTAACTTTGGGCAGCCTGTGGTCCTCCACTTTAATTCCAATGGAAATGCATTCTCCAAGCAAAACATTCTCAAGGGCACATTAGAATGTTGTTGATGATAAATACATATTAATATGTGTTGGGTATTGTTGTTTTATCAGAATAATCATTGTTGGTTTGATCCAGTTGTTTGGGTTTGTTGTTTCATTTCATATTTCATTTTGCTGAATTTGAGAAGCATTTTTCATGCAACGTTAATTAACCTCCTTTACATCTTTGTTAAATGAATGGAAGGCAGAAACAGATTTTAAAAAAGGAAAGGCCAGAGTTGTATTTTTGTTTCCCCTATGGTGCAGTTTTTTGGGTCGTTGGGAGCTGGCTGAGCTAGGAGGATGCACCTTTGTTGAAGTACATTCACCTGTGATAGATAAGAAGAGCCATCCAAGGTTAGTGCCGGAAGGGATTGGAGAAAACATCCTATTTTACACTGTTCTTGTGGAAAAGAAAAGCTGAACACTGCAGCTCAACCAGGTGTAAGAACATTGACTATCCAGTAGCAGCTCACTTTGTTGAAGCTAACCATCCAATCTTCTCCCTCAAATACACAGGCATTGAGCAAGTTGCTCTACCAAGGAGAGGAGGTAACATCGAGATCCTACTACTACAAAGGAGGCTTACTGGATATCCTATCTAAAAACATTGGTCTGAATATTGACTTCTGAAGACTTATCTCAGGCCCTTATGAACAATTCCTTATTTTTTGAACAAGTCTTATAAATTGATATATTCTTTCTACAGCTTATTAGCATACACCTAATATGTTCCCTCTATTGATGATACTTTTTATGCATTAAGGGTTAACCAAAATATTACATGTATCAAATATTAAATTAAATACAAAACAATTAAATATGTGAAATGTAATTAAACAATAATGTATGTTGATGCTAATATTATGTACAATATTAAATTATGTTTCCATATGATAACAATAGCCTAATATATTTAATATTCCATAAACTATTGTTTTTTTAACAGTTTCACTAATTCATTCTAAATAACTTAATCATTATGGCACATCCCTCACTATTGTCATTGATTGCATTAATTGCACCGTGTGTCTGTTTCAAGTATTCATGACATTACCCTGAAGAAGCAACAGTGATGCTGAAATGTTGGTGATTTACGCAATAAATGACTGAGAGTTTAAATATGGAGTGTGTGACTCTCTTTATTATTTATATTTATTTTTATAGTTTACAATGATATAACACACAGAAGACCAGAGTTGGGGAGTAACGGATTACACAAAGGTAATTGTAAGAGCAGGAATAGGCAATTGCAGGCTACAGTCCAATCCATGTCTTCCAATGGTGCGACTACTGTCAGCATTCAAAGATTATACAACATGAATAAACTCTTGGAGCTAAGGATGACAGCAGTGGCGTAGTTGACAGTGATACTTACGGATTGTGGTTGTTGTGGATGGCTGTTCAGAAATCTAAACGTGTATTTGAACCCAATAATTTAATTCAAGAAGTTCAACTTTTTAAGGTCTAGGGGGCAGTATTCGGAAGTTTGGATGACTGAGGTGCCCAAAGTAAACTGCCTGTTACTCAGGCCCAGAATTAGGATATGCATTTGCATGGTAGTATTGGATAGAACAAACACTAAAGTTTCTAAAACTGTTAAAATAATGTCTGTGAGTATAACAGAACTGTTTTAGCAGGAAAAACTATGAGGACAATCCATCCAGGATTTTTTTTTATTGAGGTCATTGGAATTTTCAATGCTTTTCTATGGGAAAGTCTAATAATAAGGACCCTGATTGCAGTTCCTATGATGTATTCGTATTCATATTCTTTCGAAGTATCCATCAGAAGGACTCTGGTCTTTTGGCGCACGTGAATGAGTGCGAGCTCCTCGTTCCTTTTCTCCGGTATTGAACACAGTTTATTCCATCTTAAATTTGATCGATCATTTCATATTAGGGTACCTGAGGTTCGATTAGAAACATTGTTTGAATTGTTTGGACGAAGTTTACGGGTAAATTTTTAGAATCCTTTGTAGGCATGTTGGGCGTGTTGGAACAGGTGTATTTCTGAATCAAACGTGCCAAATAAACAGACATTTTTGGGATATAAAGGACGTTACCGAACAAAACAACTATTCATTGTGTAACTGGGACCCTTTGGATTGCAAAAAGATTAAGATCTTCAAAGGTAAGTGATTTATTTTATAGCTGTTTCTGACTTTCGTTATGCCTCTGCTTGGTTGGAAAATGTTTGTGGAGGGCTCCGGTGAGGGCGCGCACTTGGTTATTTATCTCCCGGAATGAACATACTATTTTCCGTCTTAAATTTGATCATTTATTTACATATTAGGGTACCTGAGGATTGATTTGGAACTTTGACTTGTTTGGACGAAGTATATTGGTAACGTTTGGGATTCATTTTGTTTGCATTTTGAACAAGGGGAAACCAGTGGATTATTGAATGAAGCGTGGCAACTAAACTGACCTTTTGGGGATATAAAGAAGGACTTTATCAAACAGAACAACCATTCATTGTGTTACTGGGACCCTTTGGAACGCAAAAAGATGAAGATCTTCAAAGGTAAGTGATTTATTTTATTGCTATTTTTGAGTTTTGTGATACCTGTGCAGGTTATGAATTCATGTTAATGCAGGAAGTGGGTGAGGCGCTGTCCTCAGACGATCAAATGCTATGCTTACACCATAAAGCCTTTTGTAAATCGGACAAAGGGGTTCGATTACCAAGATCCTAAGCTAAGTAAATGGTGTATAACACTTGTATTTGTATGAATGTTTAATATTACTACTTTTGTTTGCCCAGCTGCATATTATCAAGATATCAAAGTGTCACCAAAACAAGGTAAACAATAGGCCTTTAGCAAATGCATCATATGTCATTCATTTTTACATGTAAATAGCACTTTTCAGTAGTGCGTAAAGAATGCCATTCCATGAGCGCAGCATACATTTTTCAACTTGAATCAATGAGCCCAATCAGTTCTCCAATACAACAAAATCATAAACAGAGTAGGGCTGGCTAATATGTCCTTAGTTATGCTCAGTTAGAACAATTTGGCTAATCTATACTTCCATATTTCCAAGTCCAATTCTTGAAGATCAAGGAGTATACTGAAACATTTATTGGAATGACTGGAATTCTGATAGACTCAGAGTTCTGATAGACTCGGAGTCAGAGGCTGAGCCTTCTCTGGTCTCTACTCCTCCTGTTACGGGGTCTGAGACGCCGAAGCCTCCCACCATTAGCTCTGACAAATTGAAAACCCTAGTCACTGGCGACTCCATTACCCGCAGTATTAGATTTAAAACAAATCATCCTTCATACACTGTTTACCAGGGGGCAGGGCTACCGACATTAAGGCTAATCTGAAGATGGTGCTGGCTAAAGCTAAAACTGGCGAGTGTACAGAGTATAGGGATATTGCTATCCACGTTGGCACAAACGATGTTAGGATGGAACAGTCAGAGGTCACCAAGCGCAACATAGCTTCATTTATAAGTCAGCTGGAAAGATGTGTCTGCATCGAGTAATTTTCTCTGGCCCCCTCCCAGTTAGGGGTAGTGATGAGCTCTACAGCAGAGTCTCGCAACTCAATCGCTGGTTGAAAACTGTTTTCTGCCCCTCCCAAAAGATAGAATTTGTAGATAATTGGCCCTCTTTCTGGGACTCATCCACAATGAGGACCAAGCCTGGCCTGCTGAGGAGTGACGGAATCTATCCTAGCTGGAGGGGTGCTCTCATCTTATCTACGAACATAGACAGGGCTCTAACTCCCCTAGCTCCACAACAATGTAGGGTGCAGGCCAGGCAGCAGGCTGTTAGCCAGCCTGCCAGCTTAGTGGAGTCTGCCACTAGCACAGTCAGTGTAGTCAGCTCAGCTATCCCCATTGAGAACGTGTCTGTGCCTCGAACTAGGTTGGGCAAAACTTAACATGGCGGTGTTTGCCTTAGCAATCTCACTGGAATAAAGACTTCCTCCCTTCCTGTCATTATTGGAAGAGATTGTGATATCTCACATCTCAAAATAGGGCAAGTTAATGTTAGATCCCTCACTTCCAAGGTAGTTATAGTCAATGATCTAATCACTGATCATAATCTTGATTTGATTGGCCTGACTGAAACATGGCTTAAGCCTGATGTATTTACTGTGTTAAATGAGGCCTCATCCCCTGGTTACACTAGTGACCGCATCCCGCAAAGGCAGAGGTTCTGCTAACATTTACGATAGCAAATTTCGACTTACAAAAAAAACGACTACGTTTTCGTCTTTTGAGCTTCTAGTCATGAAATCTATGCAGCCTACTCAATCACTTTTTATAGCTATTGATAACAGGCCTCCTTGGCCATATACAGCGTCCCTCACTGAGTTCCCTGAATTCCTGTTTGACCTTGTAGTCATGGTAGATAATATTCAAATTTTTGGTGACTTTAATATTCACATATTCACCCACTCCAAAAGGCTTTCGGAGCCATCATCGACTCAGTGGGTTTTGTCCAACATGTCTCCGGACCTACTCACTGCCACATTCATACTCTGGACCTAGTTTTGTCCCGTGGAATAAATATTGTGGATCTTTGTGTTTTTCCTCATAATCCTGGACTATCGGACCACCATGTTATTACATTTGAAATTGCAACAAATAATCTGCTCAGACACCAACCAAGGATCAAACCGTGCTATACATTCTCGGACAACCCTCTTCTCTCTTTCTTTCTTTCGGAGGACCTGAGCCCCAGGACCATGCCTCAGGACTGCCTGGCATTATGACTCCTTGCTGCCCCCAGTCCACCTGGTCGTGCTGCTGCTCCAGTTTCAACTGTTCTACCTGTGGCTATGCAACCCTGACATGTTCACCGAACATGCTACCTATCCCAGACCTGCTGTTTTCAACTCTCTAGAGACAGCAGGAGCGGTAGAGATACTCTGAATGATCAGTTATGAAAAGCCAAATGACGTTTGCTCCTGAGGTGCTGACCTGTTGCACCCTCTATAACCACTGTGATTATTATTATTTGACCATGCTGGTCATCTGTAAACATTTGAACATCTTGGCCATGTACTGTTATAATCTACACCCAGCACAGCTAGAAGAGGACTCGCCTCCCCTCATAGCCTGGTTCCTCTCTAGGTTTCTTCCTAGGTTCCGGCCTTTCTAGTTTTTCCTAGCTACACCTGCATTGCTTGCTGTTTGTGGTTTTAGGCTGGGTGTCTGTACAGCACTTTGGGACATCAGCTGATGTAAGAAGGCTCTATAAATAAATGTGATTGATTGAATGAATGATTGATTAATGTAAAGATATAAAGTAATCATATTATTATTGTAGTAGAAAGCAATGGGTTAGAACAGTGGTTCCCAAACATATTATAGTCCCATACCCCTTCAAACATTCAACCTCCAGCTGCGTACCTGCTCTAGCCCCAGGGTCAGCGTACTCTCAAATGTTGTTTTTTGCCATCATTGTAAGCCTGCCGCACACACACTATACGATACATTTATTAAACATAAGAATGAGTGTAAGTTTTTGCCACAACCCGGCTTGTGGGAAGTGACAAAGCGCTCTTATATACAGTGCCTTGCGAAAGTATTCGGCCCCCTTGAACTTTGCGACCTTTTGCCACATTTCAGGCTTCAAACATAAAGATATAAAATGTATTTTTTTGTGAAGAATCAACAACAAGTGGGACACAATCATGAAGTGGAACGACATTTATTGGATATTTCAAACTTTTTTAACAAATCAAAAACGGAAAAATTGGGCGTGTTTGGTGTGTCTCTTAAAGACCTAGTCATCTTTTACGTCAGTAGCAGTCAATATTTAATCCTCACCTTATTTAGTCTCATCTGAAAGTTGTACATTCATGGTTATCTTCACGAACCCTGGCTAACAAGTTGAATTAGCAATACAAAATGTGGTTTAATTATTCATTTACTAAATACCTAACTAATCACACAGAATTACATATACACCAAATTAATCATACATTGATTACCAATTATGTCATAAAGAAAACGTCCCTGGTGGACGGAGCCGACATGATGGCTGGTTACACAAAGGAAAGGGGGTTGGGTTAGAGTTAAAGAGCAGGAAGACTGAGAAACAAAGGGAGAAGCTATGTCTCTATATCGGGCCGTAGGCAGCTACTCTATCGCAAATACAGAATCTTATGCATTCTAAATAACCGCCCATTTGAAAAAGGAGAATGCAATAAATATTTACTCTGAGCTGCGCTTCGATAGATGGGAGGCCGGGTGGTCCAGCATTGATCTCTGTTCCTCTGAAGACTGTCTGGTGATGAAGTGGAGCGTGGTAGAATGGATACTCTGTCCGTCCTCTCCTAGCCCACATTTAGGGGTAGCACTTCTTTAGGGAATAAGAGTTCAAAGTTCATACCAAGTTGCCATACTTTAAGCACATGCTATATTCTGGCTAGTATTGTCAAAATTCATCCTTCTGGTGTGTTGACCGTCATCTTCACATTGAAATTCAATGCTAATTTCGTTAGATTCTTGCTGAGGTTGACTTGATTCTGTAGGTGGTCTTTGTCCTTTTAACGTAGGACCTTCGCCTTAACGTCCTCGGAACAGAAAGTTACATTTTTGTCAAGGGCTTTATATAGGAGAGGAGAGAAGGGCATGTTTCATAGTTTATAACCAATGTCTGTTATTATGGGCAGGGCCACTGAGTTGAGCATAGTTCACCCATGAAAACTCAATTCTCTCATTTGGAAGCTAAAATTACATTTAATCTTTTCACAAATAGTTTCAAATTTAAACATTTAAATTGCACAACAATTCCAAGCAAATCTGATAACTAGAATGTGTGGACTATCCAAGATACAGTTTATGTCGTCCTATCATCAGTAATAATGTCTCAGATGCCAACTGATCTGGCATCATATTCATTTAGTACCAACGCATATTTTCAGCTGATTGGATTACCGAAATATGGTTCCGTTCCCATCTTTGATGTCACCAGACTCTCTCTCAATGTTAACAAAGGGATTTTCAATAGTCACATCGGTAGAGTAGAGAGAGAAAAAAGGGGAAATGTATTTATGGGGGTCATAAACCTCCCCCACTCAGGCCAATGTCATGACACCTACATAACCAACCCATAAAGTAACATTTAACATCCATATTTGGCCAGCTATGTAAACTTTATCCTTGTTTTATCCTGCAATCGATGTCGTTCAATTGGTAAGATACATTTTTGTCTGTTTCTAATGCCTCTTAAGGGGAAAGTAATCTAAAAGTAAAGGACGGTTATCAGATAGCACTACTGAGTTTGGGTATTCCAAAAATTACGTTACTGATTACAATTTTGGACATGTAACTAGTAACTTTAACGGATTACATTTAGAAAGTAACCTACCCAACCCTGCAGAAGACAATGTGGCATTTCAACACCTACCTACACTTACATTAACTTTAACTCTAAATTTATGACAAGATAGTTTACCTTAGCATTTTAGATTTGTGATAACGTGCTTCATAAATAGAATGCATTTTAAATATGATGAAAAGACCATCCTAATGTTTAAAGATATGCATTGAGATTTTTTAGCAATGAATATATCATTTCAAAATTATTGTATTTCTTCTTGAGGTTTTAATTTACTTCAAAACAGGCAAGAGCAGCCAAAGGTGTATTTGTGTTTGTCATTGTGTTCTTTCTGTATTCTTTCTGTCTGATTCTGTATACTAGGAGCTAATATAGATGCATTAGTTGTCTAATGTTCCCAATTCCAGACTTCCTGCCTCTCGATTGAATTACAATTAGACTTCAAAAACTGCATTGTTATTTGGTGGATGACAGACAGCCAGGACATCACTTTTTAGTGAGAGGGCTGGGGATATACCATAGCTGTACTGTTTGTAAATAGTACAGACAGTGTTTGGATCATGGAACACAGAGACTGACCCACAGCTGAATAGAGCTCAGAAGAGCAACTCCTGTGTGACTCAGCAAGACTGGACAATTTCCCAGCATGCCATATTATCCCATTCCTAGATAAGCCCATATAATCTAGGTTGAAGATTGCAAGGTTAAGATAACAAGGTTGTAATATCCCATAACTCTTTGCAATTCATGAGACCAGCGTTGCTAGTTAGCTAGTAGTTATCAATGGCGCTGGTCCCAGGAATGTGTTTATTTACAAATACTTCCACATGGAATTATTATGTTGTCTTAAATTAGAATTCTAGAATGGACATGAACCTTGTCATGATGGTATAAAGGTCAGCCATTTTGGTGAGGGAGTTGGTCAACCATGGTTTGTCAGTTGCTGTGACAAGACATATGAGGGTTAATCAACGAGGGGCTATGTGTTCTAGCAGAATGGAATAAACCTTCCACAGAGTTGCATTATTTTCCAGAGAATGCATAAAGCCCCGAATTGATTATCCCTTTCACACCATGGCTGTAATTTAACACATTTGCTGCAAAAAAGTGTTAATATGCGAGTAGAAGCTATAATGCCCAAAAAGCCAATGTCTGGAGGATATATTGGCACGGCTTGCCGGCCCTTGACTTCGTCTCAGGCCTAACAACACCTATGCCAATATATCTTCCAAACACAGGCTTCTCTGGCATTATTCACTTAAATAATGCACACTCTAGAATGCCCTTCAAGCCAATCAGAAATGAGTATTCAACAATTCCATGCTATAATGTATAAAATAATGAATTTGAAGAATGTATCTGCTCTGCAGGTTTGTTAGCTAGCTTTTTCTGAATTTTTGTCCACGGGACGGTTGAGCTAACATAGGCTAATGCGATTAGCATGAGGTTGTATGTAACAATAACTTTTCCCAGGATATACAGTATCACATGCCTTACTTTTATTAACCTGCATAAGTAAAATCTGAATTATGCCTTACTGCCATACTGGTTTGGATTTCTCCCTGACCAATATGGCTGCCATTTTCATCCCATTCAGGAACTTTGAGGTTTTATGACATAGCCCCTCTAGTATTTTAATAGGATACCTATGGACATGCCCACTCTGTGTCACATTCCAACCGGGGTGGTAGCTCTTTCCTGTCCCTCTCTCCTTCATCCCTCCTTTCTTGGCACGCAGACTGCTGCATAATGTTAATTATTCAGCTTGGCTTGCCAGAGGCAGGGAGCGAATCATAAATCAGGCCTGGTCTGGGGCTATTTCATACGAGTGACAATGGTTCAACACAAAGCAGAAAATTATTCCCAAACTCACACAAAAATAAGGTTGCATTTATTTCCAATGTTGTGACTTTGTTTGTACTTTGTGTTGTCAGGTAATTACTTGGCTGAGCTTCAAAGTGTACTGAGACAGAGGTTAATTAACCCTTAATGAATGCACACAAAACTGCAGCTTTGTGAAACAGCTTAAATAATGCACAACCTCTGAACCACTACAGTAGCTAACACTAACTATACCTGAACACTGTCCTCCTCCACCCCCATCTTTCTCACTCTTTCTCGCTGTCTAAAATAAAAATTGCCACGATAAGCTTCATGGCTAAATCTATCTATCAAGATATTGCTTTATTTACTTTGTTACTTTTGAAATATAAAGTGCCTTCCGAAAGTATTCATACCCCTTGACTTATTCCACATTTTGTTGTCGTACAGCCTGAATTAAACATTTATTCAATTTTTTTCCCTCACCCATCCACACATAATATACCCATAATGACAAAGTGAAAACATGTTTTTAGAAATGTTCGCAAATGTATTGAAAATGAATAACAGAAATATCTAATTTACATATTGTAAGTATTCAGACCCTGAGTCATATGCACCTTTGGCAGCGATTACAGCTGTGAGTCTTTCTGCGTAAGTCTCTAAGAGCTTTCCACACATGGATTGTGCAACATTATTTCAAAGTTATTCAAGCTCTGTGAAATTGGTTATCGATTATAGACAACCATTTTCAGGTCTTGTCATTGATTATCAAGAATATTTAAGTCAAAACTGTAACTAGACCACGCGGAAGTATTCACTGTCTTCTGGTAAGCAACCCCGGTGTAGATTTGGCTTTGTGTTTTAGGTTATGGTCCTGCTGAAAGGTAAATTCATCTCCCAGATTTGGCCTTCGCTTAAGTCCATTCTGCGTCTGTTTTATCCTGAAAATCATCCCAGAACTTAGCGGTTACAAGCATACCCACAACACAATGCAGCCACCACTATGATTTGAAAATATGGAGACTGGTATCAGTAATGTGTTGTATTGGATTTGACCCAAACATAACACTTTGTATTCAGGACAAAAGTTAATTGCTTTGCCATTTTTTTTGCAGTATTACTTTAGTTCCTTGTTGCAAACATGATGCATGTTTTGGAATATTTTTACTACGTACTGTCCTCCTTGTTTTCACTGTCAATTACGTTCGTATTGTGGAGTAACTACAATGTTGTTGATACATCCTCAGGTTTCTACTATCACAGCAATTAAACACTGTAACTGTTTTTAAAGTCACCATTGGCCTCATGGTGAAATTCGTAAACGGTTTCCTTCCTCTCCGGCAACTGAGTTAGGAAGGACACCTGTATTTTTGAATTGACTGGGTGTATTGATACACCATCCAAAGTGTAATTCATAACTTTACTATGCTCTACGGCAGGGGTGGGCAACTCCAGTCCTCGAGGGCCTGATTGGTGTCACACTTTTTCTCCATCCCTAGCAAACACAGCTGATTAATCAAATTGCATTCTAAACTAAAGATCATGATTAGGTGATTATTGAAGTCAAGTGTGTTATCTGGGGCTGAAGAAAAACTGTGACACCAATCAGGCCTTCGAGGTCTGGAATTGCCCGCTCTAAGAGATATTCAATGTCTGCATTTACATTTTTACCCATCTACCAATAAGTACCCTTCTTTGCGAGGCATTGGAAAACCTCCCTGGTCTTTGTGTTTGAATCTGTGTTTGAAAATCACTGCTCAACTGAGGGACTTTACAGATAATTGTATGTGTACAGGGATGAGGTAAAGCATGCTAAACAGTATTATAGCACACAGAGTGAGTCCATGCAACTTATGTGACTTGTTATTCAAATGATTTATTAAGGCTTACAATAACAAAGGGGTTGAATACTTATTGACTAAAGACATTTCAGCTTTTATTTTTTAATTTGTAAACATTTAGAAAAAAAATAATTCCACTTTGACATTATCGGGTAATGTGTGTAGGCCAGTGACAAAAATATTCATGTATTACATTTTAAATTCAGGCTGTAACACAACAAAATGTGGAAAACGGCAAGTGGTGTGAATACTTTCTGAAGGCACTGTAATGCATTTCCAGCAGAACGTTTTTCATAGTGGCAGCATTCATAGGTCAGGGGGAGCAATTCAACTTCTTTCTTTTTTTTCTTCCATTTTCAGCATTGGCAAGCCGTGGGTTCCTTTATCATGTCAGCAGCTGGACCAACTGCTTATGAAATGCTTTTAGGTAATAAGGATTATGATAATGAGATCAATGTGGTGGAGAAAACACATTTAAACAGGGACAGGAAATAAAGCTGAAAAACGACCTCCGTACATACAGAAAAATAGAAATCCCTGTGATTTACTTAATTTTTCATACTTAAAAAACTCTCCTGGAGAATGGAGGATGACCAGCACATGACTTCTATTACCAACCAGGCAGGGATTTACCTATTGGCATGTAGTACGATCACAGCACAGAAGGGAGAGACTAAATAGTTCGCAATTTTTCCCCCCACCATGACACAATAGCTTCAACCTATTGTTGGTGTTTTGAGATGTGTTACTTCAGCTGCAACGAACACCTCTACTGTCTTTCAGTGTCTGGATGGTTGCCTGTCAGGCTGATGGTTTGCTGCATTTTTTTTCTCTGTTGCTCGTTACCTTGTTTGACGGAGTATGAGAAGTGGGTGAAGGCTGCCAGTCTGGTGGTGGTGAATGCAGATTCCAGTGTGTGGGTGAGCGCAGTAGGTCAGCGGCCATGTTTAGTGGGACAGTTTGTTTAATTACATGCTGTGGGATTCACCTTCCTCAGACCTCTGAGTGACTGTTCACACGACTGGGCCAAAGGCAGGGGCTAGGACCCTTTGTAGCCTGTAGAAGCATGTAGAATGTAGAATGTAGAAGCATACGCACCACAACACATAAATTCAAATGTATTCAAATGTATTTATCACATGCGCCAAACACAATTGGTGTAGACTTTACAGTGAAATGCTTGCTTACAAACCTTTCCCAACAATGAATACTAACTAACAAAATAGAATACTAACTAACACAAGAGGGAAAAAATTAAATACACAAGAATGGCGCTATTGTCACGTCCTGAACTTAGTTCCTTTTTTATGTCTCTGTTTTAGTTAGGTCAGGGCATGAGTTGGGGTGGGCATTCTGTTTAGTAGTCTAGGTTTTGTATTTCTATGTATTTGGCCTGGTATGGTTCCCAATCAGAAGCAGCTGGCAATCGTTGTCTCTGATTGAGAACCATACTTAGGTAGCCTGTTCCCACCTGTGTTTGTGTGTCTGAACAAGACAGAACTGTTTTGTTTGTTCTGCTTTGTTCTAGTGTTCAGTTTCTTTATTAAATCTACCATGAACACGTACCACGCTGCACCTTGGTCCTCTTCACCTTCTTCCACCTATGACAACCGTTACAGCTATATACATGGGGAACCAGAACCAGATCGATGTGCAGAGGTACTTGAGGTAGATATGTACATGAAGGCAGGGTAAAGTGACTTGGCATCCAAAAAATATAATAATAAGAGTAAAATAAAGAACAGAGCATCAGCAGCAAATGATGAGTATAAAAGTGTGTGGAAAGTATTACGTTTTTCCACATGTTGTCACGTTACAGCCTTATTCTAAAATGGATTAAATGCATTTAAAAAATCCTCAGTAATCTACACAAAATACCCCGTCATGACAAAGCGAAAACAGGTTGAGGAACAGGTTCGCAAATGTATAAAGAGTATTCAGACCCATTTCAAATTTTTACAAAACATTTTGCAACATTCCTGCAAAATTTTGGAATCTTGCCGAAACGTTTCAAACATTTTGTAATGTTCCTCAAATGTTTTGAAATGTTCCAGGAATGTTTTGCATTTCTAAAATGTTTCTTAAACGTTCGTGCCACATTTCACACATTTCTGAAACCTATAAAAAAACAGATTCTAATCTTCCTGCAATGTTAATTGTTTAACATAGTTTTTTTCAGCTGGGTAAAGCACAAACTCCAAGCTAATTAAGCAACTCCCCAGGCCAGAGGGCATGGAGACATAGGGACCTGTGTTACGCTTATTTAGAGAATGAGACCAAGGCGCAGCATGGTAAATGTACATCTTCCTTTATTTTGATGAACACAAAAAAACGCAAAGATAAACAAATGTAAAGTTCTGCAGGGCTAGACAGCAACTATGCAAAAACAAGATCCCACAAACTAGGTTGGAAAACAGGCTGCCCAAGTATGATTCCCAATCAGAGACAACAATAGACAGCCCCTACCTTGTCACTACACAACTGTTTAGCTCAAACGCATTAAGAAGGAAAGAAATTCCACAAATTAACATTTAACAAGGTACACCAGGTTGACTACCTTATGAAGCTGGTTGAGTGAATGCCAAGAGTGTGCAAAGCTGTCATCAAGGCAAAGGGTGGCTACTTTGAAGAATCTCAAATATATTTTGATTTGTTTTACACTTTTTGGTTAGTACATGATTCCATATGTGTTATTTCATAGTTTTGACATCTTCACTATTATTCTAAAATGTAGAAAATAGTAAAAATAAAGAAAAACCCTGGAATGAGTATATGTGTGCAAACTTTTGACCGGAACTGTACATATAGGAGAGGTGCTCTTTCTTTTCAGTTTTACAGGTCCAGTCTCTCAATTGGCTTTCTCACTCGTCCTGAACGTGTGACATTAGACCCTATTCCTCTTTGTGGAAGAGTCACGTCCCTGTGAGTAGAAACAGTTTGTGTCTCACCTGACTCACCAGACACCTGAGAGGTCATGGGGAGAGTCTCTGTGAGCTGGATTGGTGTCGTTGTGCTTGGCACTTGCTGGCGCCTGCTCCTTCTGAACTTGCCCCCCTTAGGCAGTTTCCACCTGGTTTGACCGTGAGGTGGAACTGGGGCCCTGAACAACAGCTGGTGTCGTCCAGTGTTTTTGACCATTAAGTCTCATGAGCACTGTGTCCCTAGGGCTCAGTGATGGAAGGTTGCTGACTCCATTCCTGCAATCAAAGTCAAACGCCTGCTTCGGTTTTGCAGCAGCGACTGCCTGTATGACCTTCTCCTGGTCAGGCCAGTTTGGTTTCAGATTCTCTTCCGAGGAAAGGAGGGTTGTCCTGATCCTTCTTCCCATCAGTAGCTCAGCCGGGGTAAAACCTGTAGATGTTGAGGAGGTGGCTCTGTGTGACATCAGAGCAAATATCCAATTGGCTGCCTGTACAGTGGGGGCTGCTTGTCACATGTATACTGTAAAGTCATACTCCTTACTGAATTATTTTAGCTCGTACTTGCCAACTGGGGGCCATTGTCATTAACCAGGATTTCAGCTACTCCAAACCTAGCAAAGGTTGCTTTGAGCTTGGCTATGACCTGGTTACTGGTCGTGGTTGGGAGTTGGAGGATTTCTAGGAATCTAGAATAGTAGAATCTACACTACTAGGTCGTTTTGCTTTTAGTACTCATACAGATCTATTGTTATTTTCTACCATGGTCTTGAGGGAGGCTCACTAGACATGAATGACTCTTTTCTCCGTGTGTTCCTAGTTTCACAGCAAAACTCACACATTTCCACCTCTGTGATTATCTCCTGTGAGATTTTAGGCCACCACACTGACTGGTTAGCTCTCTCTCTGCACTTAACCAGCCCTTGGTGTCCATCTTGAATCCTATGTAGGATTTCTTTCCTCGTGCATGTGGGAATGACTATGCGGTTTCCCCTGATCACTAGTCCATGTGTCTCTGATAGTTCCCCTCTCACCTGATAAAAGTCTCTTATCTATTCAGGGGTTTTCTCTAAGTACTATAGCCATCCATTTCTGATGAACCACAGAACTGACTGCAGCTGTGGGTCGGAATCTGTGTTCAGTCTGATGTCCTCCATTCTCTGTGGAGAAGCAGGTATGTTACTTACAACTGATGTGACATGTCGCTGTGGGAGTGAGCTGCACCCTGGTGGTTTCTCGGTGGACCACTGGACAGAGCGTCATCTACTGCGAGTGTCTTTCCTGGTGCTCATCAATCTTATCAACAGTCTTTGACACCTGATAGGAACATTGTCCCAGTCCTTGCTGCTAATGTGCGGCACAAGGGGTTTGTGTCCAGTAGCCAGCCTAAAACTGCCTAGTCTGTAGAGGTACTTCTCAAAGTGTTCGCAAGCCCACACCCTCGCTAAACACTTTTTCAATCTTGTATCTGCATCACTCAGATGCCTGCTGCAGTAGGCGACTGGTTTCCAGTCCTCACCAGGCTGTTGAAGTAAGACACATCCTACTCTGTAGCTGCTGGCATCAGCTGACACTGTTGTAGGTTTCCTGGAATCATAAGTTAACACTGGAGCAGTGGTTAGTGAGTGTTTAAGTCTCTGAAATGCTGCCTCCTGCGGGTGTCCTCGGGCCCACTCCACCTTTGTTTTGAGGAGCTCGTAGAGCGGCGCCCCAGCACGGATAGCTCTGGAATGTATTTCCCCAGATACTGTACCATCCCGAGGAAACGTTTCAGCCAGCTGACGTTCTGGGGCTAGGGTAAGTTGCTTATCCCCGTGAGCTTTTCGTGGTCTGGCCTGACACTGTTTTCATTAATGATGTGCCCCAGGAAGCAAAGCTGGCTTTGTTTGAACTTACACATATCCTTGTTGATCTTGATGCCTGTTTCTTCAATGACTTTGAGCATGTTTCCCAGGCATTTGTCATGTTCCTGCTCAGAGTTTGCATAGATCAGTACATCGTCCATGTACAGTGCCTTGCGAAAGTATTCGGCCCCCTTGAACTTTGCGACCTTTTGCCACATTTCAGGCTTCAAACATAAAGATATAAAACTGTATTTTTTTGTGAAGAATCAACAACAAGTTGGACACAATCATGAAGTGGAACGACATTTATTGGATATTTCAAACTTTTTTAACAAATCAAAAACTGAAAAATTGGGCGTGCAAAATTATTCAGCCCCCTTAAGTTAATACTTTGTAGCGCCATCTTTTGCTGCGATTACAGCTGTAAGTCACTTGGGGTATGTCTCTATCAGTTTTGCACATCGAGAGACTGAAATTTTTTCCCATTCCTCCTTGCAAAACAGCTCGAGCTCAGTGAGGTTGGATGGAGAGCATTTGTGAACAGCAGTTTTCAGTTCTTTCCACAGATTCTCGATTGGATTCAGGTCTGGACTTTGACTTGGCCATTCTAACACCTGGATATGTTTATTTTTGAACCATTCCATTGTAGATTTTGCTTTATGTTTTGGATCATTGTCTTGTTGGAAGACAAATCTCTGTCCCAGTCTCAGGTGTTTTGCAGACTCCATCAGGTTTTCTTCCAGAATGGTCCTGTATTTGGCTCCATCCATCTTCCCATCAATTTTAACCATCTTCCCTGTCCCTGCTGAAGAAAAGCAGGCTCAAACCATGATGCTGCCACCACCATGTTTGACAGTGGGGATGGTGTGTTCAGCTGTGTTGCTTTTACGCCAAACATAACGTTTTGCATTGTTGCCAAAAAGTTCAATTTTGGTTTCATCTGAGCAGAGCACCTTCTTCCACATGTTTGGTGTGTCTCCCAGGTGGCTTGTGGCAAACTTTAAACAACACTTTTTATGGATATCTTTAAGAAATGGCTTTCTTCTTGCCACTCTTCCATAAAGGCCAGATTTGTGCAATATACGACTGATTGTTGTCCTATGGACAGAGTCTCCCACCTCAGCTGTAGATCTCTGCAGTTCATCCAGACTGATCATGGGCCTCTTGGCTGCATCTTTGATCAGTCTTCTCCTTGTATGAGCTGAAAGTTTAGAGGGACGGCCAGGTCTTGGTAGATTTGCAGTGGTCTGATACTCCTTCCATTTCAATATTATCGCTTGCACAGTGCTCCTTGGGATGTTTAAAGCTTGGGAAATCTTTTTGTATCCAAATCCGGCTTTAAACTTCTTCACAACAGTATCTCGGACCTGCCTGGTGTGTTCCTTGTTCTTCATGATGCTCTCTGCGCTTTTAACGAACCTCTGAGACTATCACAGTGCAGGTGCATTTATACGGAGACTTGATTACACACAGGTGGATTGTATTTATCATCATTAGTCATTTAGGTCAACATTGGATCATTCAGAGATCCTCACTGAACTTCTGGAGAGAGTTTGCTGCACTGAAAGTAAAGGGGCTGAATAATTTTGCACGCCCAATTTTTCCGTTTTTGATTTGTTAAAAAAGTTTGAAATATCCAATAAATGTCGTTCCACTTCATGATTGTGTCTGACTTGTTGTTGATTCTTCACAAAAAAATACAGTTTTATATCTTTATGTTTGAAGCCTGAAATGTGGCAAAAGGTCGCAAAGTTCAAGGGGGCCGAAATACTTTCGCAAGGCACTGTATATAGCCACACCCTTGAGCCCTTGCAGAGTTTCCGTCATTTTCCTTTGGAAAATCTCGGGGACACTGGTTGCTACTCTCCTCGTGTAGAGGGATTTGGTAGAACCACTAGCAGTATCTAGAGTGGTGAAAACTTTGGCTCCTGACAGTTTCAACACGATTTCACCGTGTGAAGAATGTACTTTGCCCTTTTCACTACTTTGTTCAGTGGTTTTAGATCGAGGTAATTTTGACACTAGAATACATGTTCCTGACTCATATCGATGAGACACAGGCCATTTTCAAAGGGATTAGTTGTTTTTTAGGGGCAGTCACTCTTTAAAGAATCAAAACATTTCTCGGTTATCTAGCATTGACCTGCAAGTCATGTGGGTCCCGAGTGTCTTTGCATCTTTAGACTCACCTGTTATCCCTGACCTTTGAAACATCCTCTGGACTTGTGATTATGAACACTCCATCTACTGTACTGTACACTGATCTCGTCTACTGATAATGACTGTGGCTGTGTATTTTGTCTGTATGACGCATCCAATGCTCTGCTAATCCTCACTCATGCTAATTTCCCCTAATAATCAATCATGTTAGAGGATAAAGAAACGATGGGGCTCTTGGCCATTGCTAAAAAGTCGAAGCCTCTTACCTTGGTATGATTAAAGGCTCTTTTGTGCACTGTGGAGCGAAGCCCAATACATCCTCATTGATGCGCCAGCAGTGTAATTATCACAGGACCCGGATGTACAGATCCAATCACTCTGATGCTATTGACAACTACGCCTGATACAAATAAGTATGTTAGAGGCAGCCACCGGATGAACCGCTGTGGAGTATCTGTCTGAACACACTGCCTTATCAGCCATGCATCTCTTATGACACTTGAGGTAATTTCACCAGTTCCTCTGTAGCTTCCTGACACATCAAACAGAAACACATGGTTGCTCTTTATAGGAAGACACTATAAAGAGTTGGCGAGCAGAGACTAGTAATCTATAGTTGACACACAGGGAATTTCACTGTTCAAGACGGTGATGTATTGAACTGAGACGTTTCACTGAGAAAATCAGTAGGTCTATTTTCTCTGAAAAAAAAATGTACTGAGGAGAAATGATGGCGATAATGATAATGAGAAACACTAAGGATCTATGAGCTAGCCAAACAGTACCAGTAAAATGAAATATCTGCCAGTCATTATTTCAAATTATAAACTGGGTGGTAGTCAAATAAAATCCAAATGTATTTGTCACGTGCACCGAAAACAACAGGTGTAGACCTTACCGTGAAATGCTTACTTACAAGGCCTTAACCAACAATGCAGTTCAAGAAATAGAGTTAAGAAAATATTTACCAAATAAACTAGATAATAAACAGCAAGTAGCAGCAGTCTAAAAACAAAGGGGGGAGGGGGGGGGGTGGCAATGTAAATTATCCAGGTGGCCATTTGATTAATTGTTCAGCAGTCTTACAGCTTCGGGGTAGAAACTTTTTGAACCAGTGCTGACAGCCAGTGCTGACAGCCATGGTATATAAGAAATTGTAAACTGAGTGGTTCGAGCCCATAATGCTAATTGGATGACAGCCATGGTATATCAGACCGTACACTACAGGTATGACACATTTTTTACTGCTCTAATTATGTTGTTAACCAGTTTATAATAAACTAATGCACCTTGGGGGTTTGTGGTATATGGTCAATATACCACGGCTAAGGGCTGTGTCTAGGCACTCCGAGTTGTGTCGTGCAGAAGAACAGCCCTTAGCCGTGGTATATTGGCCATATACCACACCTGCTCGGGTCTTATTGCTTAAGTAAAGAGTCTCCATCAGCCATGATCTGCATCCCTGAAACAACTGTAGAGTTGCCAATGTCTAAACTATCATTTTTCAAGTAATGGCACATTACATCAATATTTTCTCTTTATCCTCTAAGCAATTGTATCTAAATTCTTTACACTATCTGTTTAAGCAGGCTTTGGGAGAGTGAGTGACAGCTTTCCACCACAAATCCTAATTTCTTATTGATGGATCTTTGATGCTCTGGAAGGAGAGGAAAACAAGATAATCTGTGAATATATGAGTGTGAGTGTGTGTGTGTGTGTGTGTGTGTGTGAGAGAGAGAGAGAGAGACTCTCCTTCTCTCAGCATGTCTGCTCTGTGTGCATTTCCGTGCCTCCAGCAGGGCCAATGTTTCTGATGATTTTGACAGCCAGGCTGCACCAGCAGAGACATGGCCCAAAAATTGCTATAGTTTCAGATGTCTCATGCTACAGTAGAATTGACTGCTAATGCCTGGACCCTACCTGGAATAGCACTATAATAATACAGACACACACACACACATGCCAGAGCTTACTGTACACCTCTCTATGTCTCTCTAGCTTGAAATGTATATCTAGATGGATTTCCAAATCGCTGTGTAATATTGAGGATTAGATCTATTTTAGATGTATATAAACCCACAGACTCAGCAAGTCCTCTTATTAACTGCAATTACTGTAGACAGTGGAAAATGCACTTTTTTTGCCAGCAGATATGGAATTATTTCATCAAATATTGATCACAAGTCTGGAAGACATTGATCTGATACAATGTGTTTGCTGCATCAGCTTAACAGTGTATATGCCCATTTTGGTGCTGTATAATCCTACTGTTGTAACTTCAAAACCCTGGCCTGCCTATCTTGACTACTATTCAATGATTGAGTTGCAGAGAAATACCCTGCAACTCAATCACCAAAGAAAATGCAGTCCCCATGCATAACTGCAGCAATAGAGATATGCACTGTGGGACCGTATTAATTATGCACTGTGGGAGTATATTTTAATGCACAATAGAGATATGCATTGTGGGACCGTATTAATTGTCCACTGTGGGAGCATATTTTGACTTATGTTAGCTGTCAGTCAAACTGCACAAAACCAAAACTCAACTTGAAGGTTAAATTTAGGTATTCATTCTGAATAGTTAAGGTAAGGATAGGGTTTAAACCGAATAAGAGGCCGAGCTCTGGGATTGAAGCTGCGAACCTTGGAGCTATAGCTCACGGTTTAAGCCCTTTGTCTAACCCCATCCACAACATGTCGCTAGCCTATGATGGGTGCTCGCGTTGCCCCTAGTGGATGGTAGGAAATTGCAATGGAAATAATAATGCCACCTGGGTGCATAATCTGGTGCCTGCAGTTACGCACCCGGTATGCATATTCAGTACGAGAACAGCCTGATATAATCACAGATTGATGCACTGGAATCTTAAAGTTGCATACAAACTGTTACCTCCCCATTGCTCACATATCAATAAAATGGAAACAGCATTGTAACAGCAGTTTCTGCAACAGTTTCATATTCACTTTGATGTCAAGGTAGCAATGTAACCTTTTGCTGGGACCCTACCCAAATTACACCATAGATTGGTTCAAGAGTGTGATGGACAGAGATCCGAGGGGCAGTCTGTATATAAATAAAGTCCTTGGGGACGAACTAATTAAGTGCTCTCTATGATGTGTTTAGGTTAAGAGGGAATTTAAAGGTCTCCATCCTTTAAATTTAAAGGTCTCCATTCATTCTCATTAGAGGACTGCTCATAGGCCTATAACCAGGCTAGAGCATGATCACCATCACTGAGTGTTCTCTACATACAGTTGGAAGTCGGAAGTTTACATATGTAGCGTGGTTCGTTCTGCGTTGTGTGCTTTTAATGAGGACACCGCCACAACTTGTTTTTTTAAATTTGCCCTGCACACGAAGAGGCAACACACAATATGTTAGCCCTTGGCACAGTCACAGCTCTCAGGCACCTCACTAGCTGAAGGTCAGGCAAAAGAGAGAACCAAAAATAAATAACAGGTGCTAAGTGCACACATTCAGTGCACACATTCAATGCACAACAGCACACCATACAATACAAGTAAAATGACATACAACAAAATTCGGACAAAATAAAAGACATACCTGCACATGAAGAGACAGCACACAATATGTTAACCCTTGGCGAGGTCACAGCTCGCAGGCACCTGCGCAAGCACATGGCAACTCACTCAAACACTGTCCCAAGTACTCACAAGTTACAATAGGTACCCTAGTTAGCGAGCTCGGTGAAACTTGTTAATTAACATAAATATTGATATTGTCCACATTGTAACAAAACTTATGGTTGCATAACAGCACATTGTGTAACATTACCACAGTTTTATATTTAACAATTGTGGAGCCAGGGACAACATACCTCGCTAGCTGAAGGTCAGGCAAAAGAGAACAATGAGGGGGTACAGAAATACAGATAACCCGCGATGGACCAAACCAAAATATATAAAACTTTTACAATCATGTGTATGTACAATATAAAAATGAAAAAGTGTTTGTACACCAAAGAATAACATTGGCTATGCAGCTGTAATAAAAAAAAAATAAAACACACTGAATTATTATTATTATTATTATTATTATTATTATCAAATTATTAACATCCCCTCTTGACCTGGCCCTTATGTGCAACTTGGTGCATAATCTAGGGGAACAACATCACACTGCTACACATACACCTTAGCCAAATACATTGAAACTCAGTTTTTCTCAATTCCTGACATTTAAACCTAGTAAAAATTACCTGTCTTAGGTCAGTTAGGATCACCACTTTATTTTAAGAATGTGAAATGTCAGAATAAGAGTAGAGAATCATTTTTTCAGCATTTACTTCTTTCATCACATTCCCAGTGGGTCAGAAGTTTACATACACTCAATTAGTATTTGGTAGCTTTGTCTTCAAATTGTTAATTCTGGGTAGACTTCCACAAGCTTCCCACAATAAGTTGGGTGTCACGACTTCCGCCGGTCGAAGTCACCGACCTTCTAGCCATCGCTCTTCAACTTTTCATTTTCCTTTGGTTTTGTCTTGTCTTCCATCACACCTGGTTCCAATTCCATCAATTATATGTTGTGTATTTAATCCTCTGTCCCCCCCCCCCCCCCCCCCCCCCATTTCCTTTGTCGGTAATTGTTTCTTGTAGTGCTTATGCATGGTATGCTGGTATTTACTGGGTTTTGAATGACCCATTTATTGTATTGTTCTGTTGACGGTGGTTTATGGATATTAAACGACACTGTTGTAAATCAGTTTTCACTCTCCTGCGCCTGACTTCTCTGCCGCCTGTACGCACCTCACTACATTGAGTGAATTTTGGCCCATTCCTCCTGACAGAGCTGGTGTAACTGAGTCAGGTTTGTAGGCCTCCTTGCTCTCACACACTTTTTCAGTTCTGCCAACAAATATTCTATAGGATTGAGGTCATGGCTTTGTGATGACCACTCCAATACCTTGACTTTGTTGTCCTTAAGCCATTTTGCTACAACTTTGGAAGTATGCTTGGGATCACTGTCCATTTGGAAGACAAATTTGCGACCAAACTTTAACTTCCTGACTGATGTCTTGAGATGTTGCTTCAATATATCCACATAATTTTCCTCCCTCATGGAGACATCTATTTTGTGAAGTGCACCAGTCCCTCCTGCAGCAAAGTACCTGCACAACATGTTGCTGCCATCCAAATGCTTCACGGTTGGGATGGTGTTCTTCGGCTTGCAAGCCTCCCCCTTTTCCTCCAAAGATAACGATGGTCATTATGGCCAAACAGTTATATTTTTCTTTCATCAGACCAGAGGACATTTCCAAAAAGTACAATCTTTGTCCACATGTGCAGTTGCAAACCGTAGTCTGGCTTTTTTATGGTGGTTTTGGAGCGGTGGCTTCTTCCTTGCTGATTGGCCTTTCAGGTTATGTCTATATAAGACTTGTTTTACTGTGGATATAGATACTTTTCTACCTGTTTCCTCCAGCATCTTCACAAGGTCCTTTGCTGTTGTTCTGGGATTGATTTGCACTTTTTGCACCAAAGTACGTTCATCTCTAGGAGACAGAACGTGTCTCCTTCCTGAGCGGTAAGACAGCTGTGTGGTCCCATGGCGTTTATACTTAAGTACTATTGTTTGTACAGATGAACGTGGTACCTTCAGGTGTTTGGAAGTTCCAGACTTGTGGATGTCAACAATTTTCTTTCTAAGGTCTTGGCTGATTTCTCTGATGTAAAGCAAAGATGCACTGAGTTTGAAGGTAGGCATTGAAATACTTCCACAGGCAGACCTCCAATTGACTCAAAGGATGTCAATTAGCCTATCAGACGTTTCTAAAGCCATGACATCATTTTCTGGAATTTTCCAAGCTGTTTAAAGGCACAGTCAAGTTAGTGTATGTTAACTTTTGACCCACTGGAATTGATACAGTGAATTATAAGTGAAATAATCTGCTGTAAATAATTGTTGGAAAAATTACTTGTCATGCACAAAGTAGATGTCCTAACCGACTTGCCAAAACAATCGTTTGTTAACAAGAAATTTGTGGAGTGGTTGAAACACGAGTTTTAATGACTCCAACCTAAGTGTATGCAAACTTCCGACTTCAACTGTACCCAAATGGTGTTGGTGCTTCCTACTGGAGAGTGGGGGAAGGCTGGCTTAGGCCAAGCTAGTTAGGGGTCGGTCAGAGACTTTGGTTATAATAGAGATAACGGACTGCTGAAAGAAAGCTGATGCCATTGATCTCTGAACGGGCCTGAAGTTGGTCTGACATCAAACTGCGAGTCAGACACCAAAGTAGGAAGTATGCATTATATTTAATCTGTGCTAACAAATCAAATCGAACCTAAAATATAATCACATTTTATTTGTCACATGTGCCGAATGTAGACTTTACAGTGAAATGCTTACTTAAAAGCCCTTAACCAACAATGCGGTTTTAAGTTTTAAGAGAAATACAAACAAAAAAATATGAAATATAAGTAACAAATAATTAAAGAGCAGCAGTAAAATAACAATAGCGAGTTCTCTATACAGGGGGCACCGGTTTGTCGAGGTAATTGAGGTAATATGTACATGTAGGTAGAGTTATTAAAGTGACTATGCATAGGTAATAACAGAGAGTAGTAGCAGCATAGAAGAGGGGGCAATGCAAATAGCATGGGTAGACATTTTAATTAGATGTTTAGGAGTCTTATGGCTTGGGTAGAAGCTGTTTAAAAGCCTCTTGGACCTAGACTTAGCGTTCCGGTACCGCTTGCCGTGCGGTAGCAGAGAGAACAGTCTATGACTTGGGTCGCTGATGTCTTTGACAATTTTTAGGGCAACCTGTCAGGATGCTCTCGATGGTGCAGCTGTAAAACCTTTTGAGGAGCTGAGGATCCATGCCAAATCTTTTCAGTCTCCTGAGGGGGAATAGGTTTTGTTCTCTTCACGACTGACTTGATTTGTTTGGACCATGTTAGTTTGTTGGTGATGTGAATACCAATGAACTTGAAGCCCTCAACCTGCTCCACTACAGCCCCATCAATAAGTATGGGGGCATGCTTGGTCCTCCTTTTCCTGTAGTCCACAATCATCTCCTTTGTCTTGATCACATTGAGGGAGAGTTTGTTGTCCTTGCACCACACAGTCAGGTCTCTGACCTCATCCCTGTAGGCTGTTTCGTTGTTGTTGGCGATCAGGCCTACTACTGTTGTGTCACCTGCAAACTTAATGATGGTGTTGGAGTGGTGCCTGGCCATGCAGTCATGAGGGAACAGGGAGAACAGGAGGGGACTATACACGCACCCCTGAGGGGCCCCGTGGCGGATGTGTTGTTACCTACCCTTACCACCTGGGGTCAGCCCGTCAGGAAGTCCAGGATCCAGTTTCAGAGAGAGGTGTTTAGTCCCAGGGTCCTTAGCTTAGTGATGAGCTTTGAGGGTGCTATGATGTTGAATGCTGAGCTGTAGTCAATGAATAGCATTCTCACATAGATGTTCCTTTTGTCCAGGTGTGAAAGGTTAGTGTGGAGTCTTTCAAAGCACTTCTTGGCTACAGACGTGAGTGCTACAGGTCGGTAGTCATGTAGACAGGTTACCTTGGGCACAGGGACTATGGTGGTCTGCTTGAAACATGTTGGTATTGCAGACTCAGACAGTGAGAGGTTAAAAATGTCAGTGAAGACACTTGCCAGTTGGTCTGCGGTTGCTTGGAATACACGTCCTGGTAATCCGTATGGCCCTGCGACCTGTTTAAAGGTCTTACTCACATCAGCTGCGGAGAGCATTATCACACTGTCGTCCGGAACAGCTGCTCTCATGCATGATTCAGTGTTACTTGCCTCGAAGCGAGCATAGAAGTAATTTATGGTAGGCTTGTATCACTGGGCAGCTGTTGGCTGTGCTTCCCTAGTTTGCTTGCCATAGTTTGCAAGCACTGCCACATACGACAAGCGTCGTAGCCGGTGTAATACGATTCAATCTTAGTTCTGTATTGATGCTTTGCCTGTTTGATGTTTTGTCGGAGGGCATAGTGCTTCCTGCTTCCTGCTTTAATTTTTGCTTGTAAGCAGGAATCAGGAGGATAGAATTATGGCCAGATTTGTCTAATGGAGGTCGAGGGAGAGCTTTGTACACATCTCTGTATGTGGAGTAAAGGTGGTCTAGAGTTTTTTCCCTCTGGTTGCACATTTAACATGCTGGCAGAAATGAGGTAAAACGGATTTAAGTCCCCGGCCACTAGGAGCGCCGCCTCTGGATGAGCATTTTCCTGTTTGCTTATGGCCGTATACAGCTCATTGAGTGTAGTCTTATTGACAGAATCGGTTTGTGGCGGTAAATAGACAGCTACGAAGAATATAGATCATCTCTCTAGTTAGATTTTGTGGTCCACAGTTTGTCATGAGATACTCTACCTCAGGTGAGCAAAACCTTGATAATTCCTTAGATATTGTTCATCAGGGCCTCCCGAGTGGCGCAGTGGTCTAAGGCATTGCTAGCTGCCAGGCTCTGTCGCAACCGGCCACGACCGGGAGGCCCATGTGAAACAGAAGATATTACAGTTTTTAATGTCCCGTTGGTAGGATAAACTTGCTTGTAGTTTGTCTACTTTATTATTGAGCGATTGTACGTTGGCCAATTGTAGCAAAGGCAGATTAGCCACTCATCACCAGATGCTCACAAGGCACCCCAATCTCCTTCCACGAAACCTCTGTCTCTTTCTCCTGTGAATGATGGGGATGAGGGCCTGCTCAGGCGTCTGGAGTAAATCCATCTTGTCTGACTCATTAAATAATATTTATTTGTCCAGTTCAAAGTGAGTAATCGCTGTTCTTATGTCCAGAAGCTCTTTCGGTCATAAGAGACGGTAGCAGCAACATTATGTACAAAATAAGTTACAAATAATGGTTGGTTGGTACGGTTGGTTAAGAACCCATAAAACAGCAACCAGCAGCCCCCTGGCGCCATCTTTCCATCTACTGATTGAAATTTTAGTGTGATGTTTTTGAGAAGATGTCCAAGGCTACACAAACATTTCCCATGTTTAACATTTTCTAAAAACACTTATCTATAGTTCCCCATGCAATTAGAACGTGGAGTCTCAGGTTGCTTACATTTTTCCTCAGCCCTGCTGTGTGTGAATTCATAGTGGGTCTAAAGAAACAGTATTATAAAAACAAAATGGAAATATGGAGTTGCTTCGTTCCCTGTGTGTGTATGGAGTCTTAACGCCCTCCATTAATTTTCATTAAGTGCTGTCAGTAAGGACCATTAACCAGGCTAGAGGATAATCACCTTCCCTGAGTGGTGACCCATTTATGGCACTGGACAGGGTTAATGAAAACAGCCCACCTTAGATGTACCAACACAAGACTGTATGCACAACACATACAATAAGCATTCTATAAACAGCCAGTTTAGCATTAACAATGGAGCCAGCCTTGAGTCTTAGAAAAGGCTAACTGTTCTGTTCATTGGTACATAATTCATGGATTTATAAATGCTTGTGAAAGATGTGACGAAATCCAACTAAGGGAGAGGCTTAAGATCATCAAATAACAAGTCACCATGGGCTCTCAAGACAGGCCCACGGGTCCAATAGTCTTCCAATGTCTGCTAGAAAGCATGTTTTTTTTTTTTTGTGTCCGTATATCTGACTGGATACCAGGCCTGGACCCAAATGGAATGTTTTCATCTGACTGACACCATGATCTGTGTTTGATGTGAATAAATGAGTCTCAGTAGTACTAGTGGATATAAGACCTGAAGACAGCCAGAGTGGGTCTAGTTATTGCCTCATACCCAACCAAAACATCTATCTTACACAAACCCAGAGTCCTTGTAAAAATACGTATAATTTTGTAGTCATACAGGGGGCAGGTATAGAGCCAAGTGTTTTGCACGGTCAATTCAATGGTTGTTATGACAGCTCCACGATAACCTGGCTATTACCCTTTTTCCCCCCATTGTGTCTTGGTTTTAATACATATTTTTTTATTGTTGCATTTCAAATGGTTGCTTTACTTTTTGACTGCATTCATGACGCGCTGCATAATTTGCCTAAATTGAACACTTTTCATTTGCAGGATTATACACACACGAGGGGCTTGCATGAGCAAATACATTAACTACACATTATTTCTTGTTTCGGTACAATTTTGTGGTACGTTGGAGGACAGCTAGCTTGTGTATTTTGCACAAGGGATTCAAGATTGTTTACTGTATAGCCAGACTATCTGGTCATAATTACTGTTCATCATTTCATTAAACCAATCTGAAATCTTGCAAGAATCACACAGAAACACAATGCAGTACAAAGAGAGTGCCTACATTTCTGCTTGTAGTGTGGATGCTTCATGACTGTCTCTCTGGAAATGCACAGAGTACAAAACATTAGGAACACCTTCCTAACATTGAAATAATGAGTTTCACTCCTCAGAACAGCCTACATTTTTCGGGTCATGGACTCTACTAGGTGTCAAAAGCGTTTCACAGGGATGCTGACCCATGTTGACGTCAATGCTTCCCACAGTTGCATGTCCATTGGGTGGTGGATCATTCTAGATACAAACAGGAAACTGTTGAGCGTGAAAACCCCAGCAGCGTTGCAGTTCTTGACACACTCAAACCGGTGCGCCTGGCACCTACTACCATACCCCATTCAAAGGCACTTAAATAGTTTGTATTGCCCATTTACCCTCTGAATGACACACATACACAATCCATGTCTCAATTGTCTCAAGGCTTAAAAATCATTCTTTAACCTGTCTCCTCCCCTTCTTCTACACGGATTAAAGTGGATTTAATAGGTGACATCAATAAGGCATCATAGCTTTCACCTGCTCAGTCTGTCAGGGAAAGAGCAGGGCTGCGTTTCAAACTCATAAAAGACACACCCTCCTCCACTTACCCTCGCCTTATGCCCTTGGGGAAATCCCCACGGCCATCTTCGTTGTATGTCCAAATGATTAGCCAAGCAAGGGAAGTTGGCAACGTAAGCCCCTCAGCTCTCGTTCTTGATCAAGTTTACGAAAATACAATTATGTTCATAATTCAATTTGTGGTGATTGTACATCCGCTAAGAAAAGTCAGCCAAAACTTAAAACCAACATTATATAGAGAAGTCAACATACAAGTGTAAGTAAAAACAAATGTAAAATAAGTTAGAAATTGTGCTTCTAATGCACATGACTGCTCATACTGGGGCAGCAGGTAGCCTAGTGGTAAGCGCATTGGGCCAGTAACCGAAAGCTTGCTAGATTGAATCCCCGAGCTGACAAGTTAAAAATCTGTCGTTCTGAACAAGACATTTAACCCACTGTTCCTAGGCCGTCATTGTAAATAAGAATTTGTTCTTAACTGACTTGCCTAGTTAAGTAAAATAAATAAAAAACAAATAGAATCAGGCTTCTTTTTCAGGAAAAAAAACTGTACAGCATAGTTCAATATACCATACTCACACAAACGCTTCAGATCTAGCAGGGAGCCTCAACTCATACTCACAACTTTTCCACCCAGATTGTTTCAGATAAAAATGTGCCCTTGAGTTTGGTTCACCGCATTCATTGAACACCTTCTTTAACATTCTGTTCAACCTTGAACATAATCACAGTCGTCTTGTCAATTAAGGAACAGACGAGATCAGTCCTCGGTCTCCGATTGTGTTTTGTTTGGACATTAACCTGTTACTGCACTGCCTCATTGTTGCCATGGTGCTACACAGCATACAACACGTTGTCCCACTAATAATAATACTTATTAACCAGCTTGACCACCTCTCCATTTCCGATCCGCAGAACACATCACGCCGCTTGAAATCAATTCCATCATTTGACAAAATAATATAATCTCTATCCTCCCTACCTACACCCCATCAAGAATATGGACTGCACGTAACTCATTATTTACTGCACAATATATACAATCATCCATTTTTACAGGGGATTGAATGTATGTTGCCAGCCTCTGTGTGAAGACACCCAGGCAGAAGAGAGAAGAACGCTAAACAAGCTTGGTGGTACACCAGCAGCTGATGTTTCACACCCAAGAGGGCAAACAGCATTTGTTGGGCATGACATTGATTTAAGGCTTTTTGATGGAGGAAAATGGGAGGAAAAGCAATAAGAAAAATGGAGCATGGCTCGAAATTGATTTCAGGCAAATAGAAAGACAAAAAGGAAAGAGAATGAAATCCGAGCTTTGAGCCTTTTGACTGAAATGTGCTGTGTCACTTTTCGAGTGGATTTCAGCTTTGCCTGGCTAAAATAGTTAGTGAACAATGTGCTGGGACTGGGAGGAAATCCCTGCAGGTGTTTCTCCTCAGCAGTGTAAGGACCAGAGGCAAACTGCACTTCATAGATAACACGTTTGTTCAATGGTGGTAAAAAGCCTCTGTTGTGAGAAGTGACATCTTAGAAAAGCATTGTGAGCTGTCAGGCCTGAGGCTAGTGTGACCAACAGAAGAAAGAGGAAATCATGATCGATTCTCAACTCTACATTGCCACAACAGGCTTTTACTTTAATACACTACAATTTCTCATCCTCATCCATTATTGGAACCCAAATGAAAACTCACTAATCAAGAGTGTCCATTGTCCAAGCTAAAAATAACTCTAAGATAGGGTGATCAATTACATCTGTATTATCGTGTCGTAGTATCATTAATTAAATTCAACTTCCTAGTTCCTCTTGAGTTTCCATGTACTGTAGCTGATCTCATTACTGATTGAAGCAGTGCTTGTAGATTGTGGGAAAGAAGGGAAATTAGCCTTTAACACCCATTCATACTGCATGATTTCTTTCAGATATGATTATCTGAGAACAAAGACTGTCTTACTCTACATATCATAGTCATCATTCTCCACTTAAATAACTAATGTCACAACGTGTCAATTAATGTATCTCCAAATAGCTCCCAATATGCTACAGTTGCCATGGTTTTGATATTAAACACTCACATCTTCTGTCTCCAGGCAGCCTAAAGCCACTCCAAGGGCGTGTAGGTTACAGTTTTTCCCAATTGTTTACACACCAAAATTGGAACTTGAAACGCAATCACAGAAACCTGAAACTCATGTACCAAATCCCTAAACCAAGTCTGCAAAATAGCAAGCACAATTACTGTTTTACACTCAGTTTTCAATTCTATATCACACTTTTTTGCAAAACACTACACACATTTCTCTACATTAGGCACAACATTCAAAATTAAAATCTCTTTAGTCCCTTTGGAAATCAATGCTAAACTCTATACACCAATTGGCAACACCTGCTCCTCACGTGTTAACACTAGTTGCTAAATTGTTCACTTAGAAATCAGAGCTTTAGCACTATTAAAGGCCACAGATGAGCTCTCCTGTTATGGTGGAAAATGGAAGTCAATGGTGAAGCAAGAGCTAGAGGTGAAGGAGTGAGAGGAAGAGGAGGACGGGGACGAGGAAGGACAGTTGTCTCAGATGAGATCAAGGCTACATTGGTTGACCATGTGCTCAACCACGGATTGAGTATGAGGGAAGCTGGGCAGAGAGTTCAGTTGCATCTATCATCCGTACATTCAGAAATTATAACTGGTAAGTTACCTACCATCTACACTATGCACTTATTAATGTATGTATACTGTTGTATACTGCAGTCCGACATATCAGTAGGCCAATGTTACTCAGTGATTATTTGCCAATGTTACAGTAATGACATTTCATATTGAAAGAAAATGACCTCGCAGGTCTCGACCCCGCCCTGTGCAACTGGGTACTGGACTTCCTGACGGGCCGCCCCCAGGTGGTGAGGGTAGGCAACAACATCTCCTCCCCGCTGATCCTCAACACTGGGGCCCCACAAGGGTGCGTTCTGAGCCCTCTCCTGTACTCCCTGTTCACCCACGACTGCGTGGCCACGCACGCCTCCAACTCAATCATCAAGTTTGCGGACGACACAACAGTGGTAGGCTTGATTACCAACAACGACGAGACGGCCTACAGGGAGGAGGTGAGGGCCCTCGGAGTGTGGTGTCAGGAAAATAACCTCACACTCAACGTCAACAAAACTAAGGAGATGATTGTGGACTTCAGGAAACAGCAGAGGGAACACCCCCCTATCCACATCGATGGAACAGTAGTGGAGAGGGTAGCAAGTTTTAAGTTCCTCGGCATACACATCACAGACAAACTGAATTGGTCCACTCACACAGACAGTTTCGTGAAGAAGGCGCAGCAGCGCCTCTTCAACCTCAGGAGGCTGAAGAAATTCGGCTTGTCACCAAAAGCACTCACAAACTTCTACAGATGCACAATCGAGAGCATCCTGGCGGGCTGTATCACCGCCTGGTATGGCAACTGCACCGCCCTCAACCGTAAGGCTCTACAGAGGGTAGTGAGGTCTGCACAACGCATCACCGGAGGCAAACTACCTGCCCTCCAGGACACCTACACCACCCGATGTCACAGGAAGGCCATAAAGATCATTAAGGACATCAACCACCCGAGCCACTGCCTGTTCACCCCGCTATCATCCAGAAGGCGAGGTCAGTACAGGTGCATCAAAGCTGGGACCGAGAGACTGAAAAACAGCTTCTATCTCAAGGCCATCAGACTGTTAAACAGCCACCACTAACACTGAGTGGCTGCTGCCAACACACTGACACTGACTCAACTCCAGCCACTTTAATAATGGGAATTGATGGGAAATTATGTAAATATATCACTAGCCACTTTAAACAATGCTACCTTATATAATGTTACTTACCCTACATTATCCATCTCATATGCATACGTATATACCGTACTCTATATCATCGACTGTATCCTTATGTAATACATGTATCACTAGCCACTTTAAACTATGCCACTGTTTACATACTCATCTCATTTGTACATACTGTACTCGATACCATCTACTGTATCTTGCCTATGCTGCTCTGTACCATCACTCATTCATAAATCCTTATGTACATTTTCTTTATCCCCTTACACTGTGTACAAGACAGTAGTTTTGGAATTGTTAGTTAGAATACTTGTTATTACTGCATTGTCGGAACTAGAAGCACAAGCATTTCGCTACACTCGCATTAACATCTGCTAACCATGTGTATGTGACAAATAAAATTTGATTTGATTTGATTTAGTGTGTCAAATCGGAGGGCCTGTTGTCCGGGCCTCTGGCAGTTTCTATGGGGGTACCACAGGGTTCAATTATTGGGCTGACTCTTTTCTCTGTACATATCAATGATGTTGCTCTTGATGCTGGTGATTCTCTGATCCTCCTCTACGCACTCGACACCATTCTGTATACATCTGGCCCTTCTTCGGTCACTGTGTTCACAAACCTCCAAACGAGCATCAATGTCATAAAACACTCCTTCCATGGATGTAGTCTATCACAGTGCCATCCATTTTAGCACCAAAGCCCCATATACTACCCACCACTGCGACCTGTATGCTCTTGTGTGCTGGCCCTCACTACATATTCGTCGCCAAACCCACTGGCTCCAGGTCATATATAAGTGTTTGCTAGATAAAGCCCCGCCTTATCTCAGCCCACTGGTCACCATAGCAACACCCACCCGTTGCACGTGCTCCAGCAGGTATATTTCACTGGTCATTCCCAAAGCCAACACCCCCTTTGGCCCCCTTTCCTTCCAGTTCTCTGCTGCCAATGACAGGAACGAATTGCAAAAATCACTGAAGCTGGAGACTTATATCTCTGACTTTAAGCATCAGGTACGATTACTGTACCTGTACACAGCCCATCTGTAAATAGCCCACCCAACTACCTCATCCCCTTATTGTTATTTCTTCTTTTGCTCTTTGGCACCCCAGTATCACTACTTGCACATCATCATCTGCACATCTATCACTCCAATGTTAATGGTAAATTCTAATTATTTTGCCACTACAGCCTATTTATTGTCTTACCTCCCTAATCTTATTACCTCTTACTACACTTGTACACACTGTCCATATCTTTTTCTATTGTGTTATTGATTGTATGTTTGTTTATCCCAAGTCTATCTCTGTGTTGTTGTTTTTGTCACACTGCTTTGCTTTATCTTGGCCAGGTCGCAGTTGTAAATGAGAAATTCACAGTACTATACTCTGAATTTACTATCATATCAGCACTGTATAGACTCATTCCAGTACTGTAATCCAGTGTATTGTGCCTCACCATATTGACTGCTCTAGGTCTATGTCACATATGGTCTTTTTGTCTGTTTCAGAGAGTCTTGGAGCTGGATGCAGCTGCAATTTAGCACATTTATTTTTACATTGATGAGGTTGGCTTCAACCTAGCCAGAAGAAGGGGATGGGGTTGGAACATTATTGGCCACCGTGCCATTGTGAATGTTCCTGGACAGTGGGGAGGGAATATCACCATGTGCACAGCCGTTAGCCAACAAGGCGTCCTCCATCACCACGCCAACCTTGGTCCCTACAACACTGCCATTCTCATCACATTCCTGGACACACTACATGACATCCTCATGTCAGCTGAGCAGAGGGGTGGACCAAAGCAGCCCAGGTATGTTGTCATCTGGGACAACGTGAGGTTCCACCGGGCTACTCTGGTCCGCAACTGGTTCATCGATCACTCACAATTTCTTATTCTATACCTCCCACCATATTCCCCATTCCTATACCCAATTGAAGAGTTTTTTTTCGGCATGGTGATGGAAGGTATATGACCGCCATCCCCTTGCACGCATGCCTCTTCTCCAGGCATTGTAGGATTAAATTATTATAATTTTACCTTTATTCATACAGGTTTTTCTCATTCAGATAACATCTCTTTTCCAATAGCAGCAGGAGGAACAATGTTTCAGAGAGAACAACTTACATACACTAACACAACATGAAACAAAACTATAAACACACATACAGTACAACAAAACATTTTACGTTTAAAACAAGAAAGTCTTGACTAAAAACAGCTGGCCTAAAAACAATTACACTCTTCTATTATATATACACAGATCAAGTGTTTGAACACCACCAACGAAACTAGATCATCAAATTTTAAAATGTTCAGGAGATAATTCCAGGACCACAGAGCTAACTAACTAAAACTATTTCTACAATGACCTGTTTCTACAGTTACCTAATTTTTGGTACTGTTAGAAGCAAATGAGAATGGGGCCGTAATTGATATCTATTTACCTACCTGACTAAAAAAAGAACAGAGATACAATAGCATTTTACCCAATATGGCCTTATAAATCAGTGTATACCAGTGTTTAAGCCTACGCAAGGTCAATGACGACCAGCCAACAGCGCTGTAGAGATCGCAATGATGTGTTAGACGTTTTTGATTTGTAATGAACCTGAGGGCTGCATGATACACTGAATCAAGTGCTCTCAGGGTAGTGGTTGAGGCCTCACATCACAAAAATCTAAAACCGCCAGTAATGTACATCATACCAGCTACTTCCTGGCCTCAAAAGAAAAACAAGCCTTATGCGGGTAATAAAAACCTATTTTCAGCTTGAGCTTCCTTATCAAGTTCTCTACATGCACATTGAAGCTCAGCTTATCATCAACCCACACACCCAAATATTTGTACACTTTAACTTGCTCTATAGTACATCCAGCCAATGTAGCAATGACATGATGAGTAACATGCCTGTGGTGAAGTTGATGTGGGGGCTTTCGGTGGTTGGATCCATCACTCCAGAACATTCGTTCCCCGCTGTTTAGCCAGGGAGAACATCGCTTGTGATGTAGATGAGATGCTGTAGCCAAACCAAAATATGAGGCAGGATGCAGCCTAATGTCTTTTTTCTTACATTTTGCATGTGTTTTTGTCTTTTTATGTTTAGAGTTTTAAAAGAATGAGCCACTTTCATATTGTATTTTGTACAGAAAACCCTTTATTTTACTGAATGCTTTTCCTGGTTCTCTCCTGTTGGGTATGGAAAGTGTTACATACAAAACACAAACGTGTTCAAAAATACTGCATTTTGGAAATACATTTTACTGTATTTAATTTGTGTGTGTTTATTTATGTATATTTGAGTAGGTATACATTACTGTAACAATCTTTTACAACCGGCTACAGTGTAACACTCAAGGCATAAACCTACTCAAAAGGCATAAACCTACTCATGGGCTATTCATAGTGATGTTTTGTGTTGAGCACATCAGTGTGTTGTTGATTGGTAGACAGATCTATTCATGTGTGTCATTTTGATGCAAAAAAATGCAAAAAACAACAACATTTTGGAAAGAGATTAAACAGTTTTGCATTCTGTGTTTGTGCTTTTGTGTTTAGAGTTTTGGGAAAATAGCCCAAAGATTCAGCAAACGTGTGTAAACAATTGTGGAAAACTGTAATACAGAGGAATTTACAAACTAGATTGTGTCCGTTGTAAAGCTCTGTTGTTGGCTCTGCCCTGCTGTTCAATACAAATGCACCCTTTGTGAAGAGAGGGTAGAAACAATAGACAGCAAATGTTGTGTGGAAGTTATTGCCTGCACCTAGTTTCACTGCCTTCTGCAGTCACTGTCAGGGGAGTAATAGCAAACCAACACACAGCAAAATGGCAATGTGTTCTCTCCAAGAGGTAGTTTAAGGTGAATAAAGATTAGCCTCTATCTCCAAATCAAATCCAAGTTTATTTGTCATGTACACAGTTTAAAGCAGGTGGAAATTATACTGTGAAATGCTTAATTGCATGCATCATTCAACAGTGCAGTACAAATATCAAAATCTGTATCATCAAAATGCAAAAAAATCTCAAGTAATAGGAGAAAGTAGTGTGCATAGTAATAGTAAACATATTGTAGTAATATAACTTATACAGTATGTACACACTGTGCAATGTCAAGTATAACTATATTTACAAATGACTTTATTTCCTTCTTCACCACGTTGTTGATGTGTTGGGACCATGTCAGGTCGTCGGTGATGTGTGCACCCAGAGGAACTTGAAGCTTTTGACCCTCTCTTCTACAGCCCTGTAGATGCAGAAGGGGGCATCAATACATGTTAGAAGCACCTTTGTCAGTGATTACAGCTGTGAGTCTTTGTGGATCAGTCTTTAAGAGGGGACTTTGTGGATAAGTCTCTAAGAGGGGACTTTGTGGATAAGTCTCTAAGAGGGGACTTTGTGGATAAGTCTCTAAGAGGGGACTTTGTGGATAAGTCTCTAAGAGGCTTCTATACATAGGCTTCTACTTCCCGCTTATACATACTTTATACATTTTATGGACAAAGCATATTTTATATTAGTTAACTTTATTTTTTGGTTTTTTGGTCCCACCCTTCAGCTCCCCTCAATCACTCCAACCTATCTCTGAACACCATCCAGTTTTGATTTCTATTTGCCATATATTTTACAACTGTGCTGTGATGGGTCACAAAAGTTCTGAACCTTTCTATTCTCATAGTTACTACAGATTGTGATTTAAAGATGATATTTTTTGCTAAGAGTATTATATTATTGATCGATTGATTTTTCAAATCATCCAGCTATTTGCACAGTTAGCTCCTGGAAAATGTTACAGTTCTTTAGCCACTCCTGAACCTGAGACCAAAACAAGATACCTATGGGCAGTACCAAAACAAGTGATTTAATCATTTTGTATCGTTGCAGGAAAATCTGCAGATCTGGGCAGGTTGTATCCCCCATATACAGTGGCTTGCGAAAGTATTCATCCCCTTTGGCATTTTTCTTATTTTGTTACCTTATGTCACGTTCTGACCTTAGCTCTTTTGTTATGTCTTTGTTTTAGTATGGTCAGGGCGTGAGTTGGGTGGGTTGTCTATGTTCTTTTTTCTATGATTTGGGATTTCTGTGTTTGGCCTGGTATGGTTCTCAATAAGAGGCAGCTGTCAATCATTGTCCCTGATTGAGAACCATACTTAGGTAGCCTGGATTCACTTTTGAGTTGTGGGTGCTTATTTCCTGTTGGATGTTTGTGTCACATTTCAGGACTGTTTCGGTTTTCGTTTGTATCAGTCACTTTGTTATTTTGTATTCTTTAGTGTTCAGTTTTAATAAACTAAAATGGACACTTACCATGCTGCACATTGGTCCGACATCTCTTACTCCTCGTCAGAAGAAGAGGATGATCATTACACCTTACAACCTGGAATTAAAAGGGATTTTTTGGGGGGTTGTATCATTCGATTTACACAACATGCCTCCCACTTGACAAATGCAAAATATGTTTTATTGTTAAACAAACAAATAAGACAAAAACACTGAAAACTTGAGCATGCATAACTATTAACCCCCCCAAAGTCAATACTTTGTAGAGCCACCTTTTGCAGCAATTACAGCTGCAAGTCTCTTGGGGCATGTCTCTATAAGCTTGGCACATCTAGCCACTGAGATTTTTGCCCATTCTTCAAGGCAAAACTGCTCCAGCTCCTTCAAATTGGACAAGTTCCACTGGTGTACAGCAATCTTTAAGTCATACCACAGATTCTCAATTGGATTGAGTTCTGGGCTTTGACTAGGCCATTCCAAGACATTTAAATGTTTCCCCTTAAACCACTCGAGTGTTGCTTTAGCAGTATGCTTTGGGTCATTGTCCTGCTGGAAGGTGAACCTCCGTCCCAGTCTCAAATCTCTGAAAGACTGAAACAGGGTTTCCTCAAGAATATCCCTGTTTTTAGCCCCAACCATCATTCCTGACCTGGATTGTTCAATATTAGCTGATAATTATTTTAAAAATTATTTTATTCCCTCAATCTACACATAATACTCCATAATGACAAAGTGAAAACAGGTTTTTGGAAATGTTTGCAAATGTATATACATTTTTTTAATACCTTATTTACATAAGTATTTAGACCCTTTGCTACGAGACTCGAAGTTGAGCTCAGGTGCATCCTGTTTCCATTGATAATCCTTGAGATGTTTCTACAACTTGATTGGAGTCCACCTGTGGTCAATTTTATTGAACATGATTTGGAAAGGCACACACCTGTCTATATAAGGTCTACAGTTGACAGTGCATGTCAGAGAAAAAACCACATGCTGAGGTCGAAGGAGTTGTCCATAGAGCTCCGATACAGGATTGTGTCGAGGCACAGATCTGGGGAAGGTTACCAAAATATTTCTATAGTATTTAAGGTCCCCAAGGAACAGTGGCCTCTATCATTCTTAAATGGAAGAAGTTTGTAATCACCAAGACTCTTCCTAGACCTGGCCGCCCGGCCAAACTTAGCAATCAGAGGAGAAGGGCCTTTGTCAGGGAGGTGAACAAGAACCCGATGGTCACTCTGACAGAGCTCTAGAGTTCCTCTGTGGAGATGGGAGAACTATCCAGAACGACAATCATCTCTGCAGCACTCTACCAATCAGGCCTTTATGGTAGAGGGATTAAACGGAAACCTCTCCTCAGTAAAATAAACATGACAGCCCACTTGGAGTTTGCCAAAAGGCACCTAAAGGACTCTAAGACCATATGAAACCAGGAATGAACTCTTTGGCCTGAATACCAAGCGTCATGTCTGGAGGAAACCTGGCACCATACCTACAGTGAAGCATGGTGTTGGCAGCATCATGCTGTGGGTATGTTTTTCATTGGCAGGGAGACTAGTCAGGATTGAGGGAAATGTGAATGGAGAAAAGTACAGAGAGGCCCTTGATGCTCCAGAGTACTCAGAACCTCAGACTGAGGTGCAGGTACACCTTCAAACAGGACAATTACCCTAAGCACATAGCCAAGACAACACAGGATTGGCTTCAGGACAAGTCGCTGAATGTCCTTGAGTGGCCCAGCCAGAGCCCGGACTTGAACCCATCGAACCCATCTCTGGAAAGACCTGAAAATAGTTGTGCAGTGACGCTCCCCATTCAACCTGACAGAGCTTGAGAGGATCTGCAGAGAGGAATGGGAGATACTCCCCAAATGCAAGTGTGCCAAGCTTGTAGCGTCATACCCAAGAAGACTTTAGGCTGTAATCACTGCCAAAGGTGCTTCAACAAAGTACTGAGTAAAGGGTCTGAATACCTATGTAAATGCGGAGGTGCATGCTCTTCGCTTTGCACAGATGCTGCCATTTGCCCAGGGTTTTTGGTTGAAATACAGTGCCTTGCGAAAGTATTCGGCCCCCTTGAACTTTGCGACCTTTTGCCACATTTCAGGCTTCAAACATAAAGATATAAAACTGTATTTTTTTGTGAAGAATCAACAACAAGTGGGACACAATCATGAAGTGGAACGACATTTATTGGATATTTCAAACTTTTTTAACAAATCAAAAACTGAAAAATTGGTCGTGCAAAATTATTCAGCCCCCTTAAGTTAATACTTTGTAGCGCCACCTTTTGCTGCGATTACAGCTGTAAGTCGCTTGGGGTATGTCTCTATCAGTTTTGCACATCGAGAGACTGACATTTTTTCCCATTCCTCCTTGCAAAACAGCTCGAGCTCAGTGAGGTTGGATGGAGAGCATTTGTGAACAGCAGTTTTCAGTTCTTTCCACAGATTCTCAATTGGATTCAGGTCTGGACTTTGACTTGGCCATTCTAACACCTGGATATGTTTATTTTTGAACCATTCCATTGTAGATTTTGCCTTATGTTTTGGATCATTGTCTTGTTGGAAGACAAATCTCCGTCCCAGTCTCAGGTCTTTTGCAGACTCCATCAGGTTTTCTTCCAGAATGGTCCTGTATTTGGCTCCATCCATCTTCCCATCAATTTTAACCATCTTCCCTGTCCCTGCTGAAGAAAAGCAGGCCCAAACCATGATGCTGCCACCACCATGTTTGACAGTGTTCAGGGTGATGAGCTGTGTTGCTTTTACGCCAAACATAACATTTTGCATTGTTGCCAAACAGTTCAATTTTGGTTTCATCTGACCAGAGCACCTTCTTCCACATGTTTGGTGTGTCTCCCACGTGGCTTGTGGCAAACTTTAAACAACACTTTTTATGGATATCTTTAAGAAATGACTTTCTTCTTGCCACTCTTCCATAAAGGCCAGATTTGTGCAATATACGACTGATTGTTGTCCTGTGGACAGAGTCTCCCACCTCAGCTGTAGATCTCTGCAGTTCATCCAGAGTGATCATGGGCCTCTTGGCTGCATCTCTGATCAGTCTTCTCCTTGTATGAGCTGAAAGTTTAGAGGGACGGCCAGGTCTTGGTAGATTTGCAGTGGTCTGATACTCCTTCCATTTCAATATTATCCCTTGCACAGTGCTCCTTGGGATGTTTAAAGCTTGGGAAATCTTTTTGTATCCAAATCCGGCTTTAAACTTCTTCACAACAGTATCTCGGACCTGCCTGGTGTGTTCCTTGTTCTTCATGATGCTCTCTGCGCTTTTAACGGACCTTTGAGACTATCACAGTGCAGGTGCATTTATACGGAGACTTGATTACACACAGGTGGATTGTATTTATCATCATTAGTCATTTAGGTCAACATTGGATCATTCAGAGATCCTCACTGAACTTCTGGAGAGAGTTTGCTGCATTGAAAGTAAAGGGGCTGAATAATTTTGCACGCCCAATTTTTCAGTTTTTGATTTGTTAAAAAAGTTTGAAATATCCAATAAATGTCGTTCCACTTCATGATTGTGTCCCACTTGTTGTTGATTCTTCCCAAAAAAATACAGTTTTATATCTTTATGTTTGAAGCCTGAAATGTGGCAAAAGGTCGCAAAGTTCAAGGGGGCCGAATACTTTCGCAAGGCACTATGTTCCGATTTTTTTTTTTTTTTTTTTTTTTTTTTTTTTTTTACCTTTATTTAACCAGGCAAGTCAGTTAAGAACACATTCTTATTTTCAATGACGGCCTGGGAACAGTGGGTTAACTGCCTGTTCAGGGGCAGAACGACAGATTTGTACCTTGTCAGCTCGGGGGTTTGAACTCGCAACCTTCCGGTTACTAGTCCAACGCTCTAACCACTAGGCTACCCTGTCAATATTGGAACAACATCCTCTATTTATTTCCTGATGAACCCCTTTACTGAGACTGTTTACTCGTCAAAGTAATTGTCTGAGGCGATACAGATCATTTCCCAGTGCAAGGAATCAAAACAGTCCTTTAACATTTATTCCGATTAGTTAGACCAGCTTTGAACAGTTCCTACCATAGGCGTTTCCTGCTTAGATTTTCGTCTATAGGCGGGGAGATGCAGGATGGAGGCGGAATATGATTTGCGGAACGGGGGGCAAGGGAGGTCCTTGTAACCATCCCGGAAGGGGATATACAGTGATCCAATGTCCTCCCGCCTCGTAAATGACAGGAGATGTGTTGATTGAATTTTGATAGTGCTTTTCTCAGATTTGCTTTGGTAAAGATCCAATGCAGACATTTTGATCTCAATATCAAATCATTTCTGTGTAACTATTAACCTGAAAACTAGATGTTATTGGCAGAGAGAAGGGCAAACTCTTTTTGTCATTGGCCTATTAACTTATATGGTCCAAAAGCCCACCCAGGCAAACAATAAGACATTTCAGGATGTCTTTTTAAACAGCTCTTACACTAAAAGTGCATCTTCATAATTTTCACCATTTCACACTATTATTTCAGCTTCAAATTGTAGAAAAAGACGAGCAAAATCACGTTTTTGACTGCACTGCCCCTGTAAAGTCACCAGACAAAATTAATGTGACCTCTAGACGTGTGGTTTCTTTCTTATCTAAAGTCCTGTATAATTCCTTGAATGCCAGCGTGGTGTCAGCTTGAGGAGGAATGTAAACAGCCGTGATAATGGATGATAATTATCCTGGGAGATAGTAGGGTCTGCATTTAGTTGTCAGATATTCCAGGTCGGGCGAACACAATATCTAAAGACTTTCTACATTCCTGCAGTCACATCAAGAGTTGTTCATCATGAAGCATGCCCGCCTCCTTCGTTCTTTCCCGACATCGTCCTGTCCATCTGATGATTGGAAAATCCATCAGGCTGAATGGCCAGGTTTTGCATCGATGTGGAGAGACATGTTTCGGTACTGAATGGTTCATAGTGCACCTCCATGAGTTTTCCTAGGCCCAACACTGAGCTCCCTCCTAACCACACTCCTTGTGTATTCCCTGATCAAAGGTCCCAGGGAAATGGAGAATGGGTTTGCTTGGGAAATGGTCAGATGGGCAAAAACATGTATCCATATTATTCATCTTGGTCCTGCAGGTTAGCTCCCAGGACTCTTGTAGATAGACCTTGTTGTGATAAGGGTGTTTGGCACAATGGGAGAAATGCAGACAGACTAATGTCTTCATCTCACTTCCCTAGAAGCAGTAAATAGCATAGGGCAGAAATACACGTGACCGACACATTTTGGAAAACTATAAATCAACGTATCTGTATCAAATCCATAAAATGGCAGTTTAACTCAAACAAGGTTAAATATGTCATCAATATTTATAAATGAACTTAATTTCTTGATATTGAGTTATATTTGATCATTACACATCAGAAAAGTGTTAGATCAAATTTTTTTCCATTGTCATATAATTATTTCAAGACTTCTCAGTGTCTTTTTATTGTTTTGAATCATCATCACGTCAATCGCACAGTCTCTTTTTGCATAATGGCAATCTGTCCAGAACCACAAGATTCGTGACATAGCACTGGCAAGCCCCAATCACCAACATCTGTTTGAATTAGAGACTATGGGAGATAGAAATAAAGGGAGATAAGAAAGAACACCTTTTTGTACCCTTACACAGTTTAAAAAAGTGTACAGTTGACTGCCAGAGCAGTGGCACCCTGATCTGTACTGGGGCCAAACAGCATAATGTCCACATGACACAAATTTCTCCTCTAAAATTCTAGAATTGTATTATTAGTGTGGAGGCAATGTCAGTTCACTAAACTCCCTCCTTCAATATCTAGGGTCAGTGCCAGATTACAGACACAGATAAGGCCTGGATTATGTGGATGGATGGGGGGTTTTGAACTAAATGTCCAGAAAAGGAGAAATCTGATTAGAGAGTAAAAGCAGTAGCATGAGTGAGTAGGTGGATTTCTGTGGATGTTGATATGATGTCTTCATTTAGGCCTCTCTAAGGGTTCTCTGTGGTTCTGAGCAGATGTGCTGTGTATGAGCCATCTCTCTCCTCTCAAACAGGGAGGTCACATGACTGACAACAGAATCCAGATTAGGGAAATACTGGGCTAATTCATCCACTAAACGGATCATTCTGAACAGTGCAACATCTGCACAAACTCATACCCTTAACCCTCCCACCACACGCACACGTATGCATGCACATATGCTTGCCGCATGCAAACACACACATAGAATAGGCATGTTCTAAATTAAAGGATGTGGGCTCACTGTTCCCTTGCTGGTCTAATCAAATATTGTAAATTTAAACTGCTGTCTGGGATTGATGCAGCCAATCAATTTCCCTGCTGCCTGGTCCCAGTCCTGAGAACAGGTTTGTTTCTTAAATAAATGCCATATCAGTTATACTGAACAAAAATATAAACGCATCATGTGAAGTGGTCCCATGTTTCATGATCTGAAAAAAAAGATACCAGAAAAATTCCATACGTACAAAAAGCTTTTGTAAACAATTTTGTTTACATCCCTGTTAGTGAGCATTTTTCCTTTGCCAAGAAAATCCATCCACCTGACAGGTGTGCCATAGGCATATCAACAAGATGATTAAACAGCATCATCATTACACAGGTGCACCTTGTGCTGGGGACAATAAAAGGTGACTTTAAAATGTGCATTTTTGTCACAACACAATGCCACAGATGTCTCAAGTTTTGAGGGACCGAGCAATTGGCATGCTCACACCAGGAATGTCCACCAGAGCTGTTTCCAGATAATTTAATGTTCATTTCTCTACCATAAGCCGCCTCCAATGTCATTTTAGAGAATTTGGCAGTAAATCCAACTGTCCTCACAACCGCAGACCATGTGTAATCACGTCATCCCATAACCTCCAAATCTGGCTTCTTCACGTGCGGGATCATCTGAGGAGGGTGCTGAGGAGTATTTCTGTCTGTAATAAAGCCCTTTTGTGGGGAAAAACTCATTTTGATTTATTAATTTAGTCACTGCACCCCAGCCCAGTCATGTGAAATCCATAGATTAGGGCCTAATGAATTTATTTAATTTGACTGATTTCCTTCTATGAACTTTAACTCAGTAAAATCTTTGTAATTGTTTCATGTTTTATTTATATTTTTATTCAGTATATATGTAGCCATGAAGGGCAATATATCAGTTGTGATTGGAAAGTGATATTTTGCCAGTTTACATTAAATATGATTTTTTTTCTTCATGTATTACAAACTGGCCTGGCAAATCCTTGAAAGACACAGGACAGTACAGTAGCATCATGTACTGTAGGTGTTGCTAAATCCACTTCCTTTCCTATAAACTTCACACTAACTACTAAACTTCCGCAGGTGGCATCACACCAGCCAGGCTCTAAGCAACTCTGAGAGACAGCGTGTGAGTTCCAAACAGACAATAGGCGCTGTTAGATCCAAGACAAAAACATATGTCTACACATGCTGTAGAAAGACTGGGCAAAGAAAACGAAATACTAATCAGACTCATATTGCTGTTATGCACAAAACGCTCTGGAAAATATATACTGAACAAAAATATAAGCACAACATGAAACAATTTCAATGATTTTACTGAGTTACAGGTCAGGCACCTGTAGTGACGCCTCTAGCACTGAGATGCAATGCCTTAGACCGCTGCGCCACTCGGGAGCCCACTTTATAAAGAAGAAATAAAAAATAATTTATATTTCGTAATGTGTTTTCACACTTTTCCTTCAATTCGCAAGAGGCTGAATGTATCTCACTGGAGAAAGCATCCGAGCAAGCAAAACAGGACTCTTCTCTCCTAATGTGTAGGCCATCTATCTGATGCTGTCTGGTCATAAAGAGTATGACATTGTTGCATCTGGTCTGCATTGAATGCAAGGGAAACCAGCGAGCATTTGGCCTCCCTGAATAAAAAGAGTATAAATAATAGCCAAACAACGTTGAGCTATACTGAGTGAGGTCAACTGTTAATGGTCCAGGCACCCAAAAACAAAAAAAGTGTCAAGGGAAACCAGTTTAGATTTGGCTTCACTCCTATCACAGAGAAATATGTTGATCCAACCATGAAATACATTGTGCCCCTGGACTGAGAGGATGGAAGTTCATTAGTTAGCAAGATTCTTACATTCACTTAGTTGTTTTGTATTTTCGTGTCCTGTGATAATAAATGATCAATTGTTTACAGACAGATTATTTCACTCATAATTCCCTGTATCACAATTCCAGTGGGTCAGAAGTTTACATTCACTAAGTTGACTGTGCCTTTAAACAGATTGGAAAATTCCAGAAAAGTATGTCATGGGTTTAGAAGCTTCTGATAGGCTAATTGTCACGCCCTGACCTTAGAGATCCTTTTTATGTCTCTATTTTGGTTTGGTCAGGGCGTGAGTTGGGGTGGGCATTCTATGTTTTTTTTCTATGTATTCTTTTCTGTGTTTGGCCTGGTATGGTTCCCAATCAGAGGCAGCTGTCTATCATTGTCTCTGATTGAGAACCATACTTAGGTAGCCTTTTCCCACCTGGTGTTTGTGGGTAGTTGTTTCCTGTTTTGTGTTTTCACCTTTCAGGACTGTTTCGATTTTCATTTCTTACATTCATTTTGTTGTTTTGTATTTTTGTGTTCTGTCATAATAAATTATCATGGACTCTTACCACTCTGCGTTTTGGTCCGATCCTTCCTACTCCTCATCCGATGAAGACGAAGATCGTTACACTAATTTACATAATTTGAGTCAACTGTGGATGTATTTCAATGCCTACCTTCAAACTCAGTGCATCTTTGCTTGAAATCATGGGAAAATCAAAAGAAATCATCCAAGATCACAGAGAGAAAATTGTAGACCTACACAAGTCTGGTTCATCCTTGGGAGCAATTTCCAAATGCCTTCATCTGGACAAACAATAGTACACAAGTATAAACACCATGGGACCACGCAGCTGTCATACCGCTCAGGAAGAAGACGCATTCTGTCTCCGAGAGCTGAACGCACTTTGGTGCGAAAAGTGCAAATAAATCCCAGAACAACAGCAAAGGACCTTGTGAAGATGCTGGAGGAAACAGGTACAAAGTATCTATATCCACAGTAAAACGAGTCCTATATCGACACAACCTGAAAGGCAGCTCAGCAAGGAAGAAGCCACTGCTCCAAAACCGCCATAAAAAAGCCAGACTACTGTTTGCAACTGCACATGGGGACAAAGATCGTACTTTTTGGTCATCTGGTCTGATAAAAAAAAATAGAACTCTTTGGCCATAATGACCATCGTTATGTTTGGAGGAAAAAGGGGGAGGCTTGCTAGCCGAAGAACACTGTCAGAACTGTGAAGCACGGGGGTGGCAGCATCATGTTGTGGGGGTGCTTTGCTGCAAGGAGGGACTGGTGCACTTCACAAAATAGATGGCAATATGAGGAGGAAAATTCGGTGGATATATTGAAGCAACATCTCAAGATATCAGTCAGGAAGTTAAAGCTTGGTCGCAAATGGGTCTTCCAAATGGACAATGACCACAAGCATACTTCCAAAGATGTGGCAAAATGGCTTAAGGACAACAAAGTCAAGGTATTGGAGTGGCCATCACAAAGCCCTGACCTCAATCCTATAGACATTGTGTGGGCAGAACTGAAAAAGCGCGTGCGAGCAAGGAGGCCTACAAACCTGACTCAGTTACACCAGCTCTGTCAGGAGGAATGGGCCAAAATTCACCCAACTTATTGTGGGAAGCTTGTGGAAGGCAACCGAAACGTTTGACTGGAGTTGAACAATTTAAATGATACCAAATACTAATTGAGTTTATAAACTTTTGACCCACTGGGAATGTGATGAAAGAAATAAAAGCTGAAATAAATCCTTCTCTCTACTATTACTATGATATTTCACATTCTTAAAATAAAGTGGTGATCCTAAATGACCTATGACAGGGAATTTTTTTACTAGGATTAAATGTCACTGATTGTGAAAAACTGAGTTTAAATGCATTTGGCTAAGGTGTAAGTAAACGTCCGACTTCAACTGTACACAGTGATCTGTAAGTAATGAATCGAGCAGTGAATTTCATACACAGATTCAACCACAAAGACCAGGGAGGTTTTCTAATGCCTCGCAAAGGGAACCTTTTGGTTGATGATTAAAAATAAATAAGCAGACATAGAATATCCTTTTGAGCAGGGTGAAGTTATTGATTACACTTTGGAAGGTGTATTAATACACCCAGTCACTACAAAGATACAGGCGTCCTTCCTAACTCAGAGGAAGGAAACCGCTTAAGGATTTCACCATGAGGCCAATAGCGACTTTAAAACATTTACAGAGTTTAATGGCTGTGATAGGGGACAACTGAGGATGGATCAACAACATTGTAGTTACTCTACAATACTAACCTTTGACAGAATGAAAAGAAGGAAGCCTGTACAGAATACAAATATTCCAAAACGTGAACCCTGTTTGCCACAAGGCACAGTAATACTGTAAAAAATGGGGCAAAGCAATGCACTTTTTGTCCTGAATACAAAGTGTTATGTTTGCGGAAAATCCAATACAACACAATACTGAGTACCACTCTCCATATTTTTAAGCATAGTGGTGGCTGCATAATATTATGAGTATGCTTGTAATCATTAAGGACTGGGGAGTATTTCTGAATAAAAAAAAATATGAATGGAGCTAAGCACAGGCAAAATCCTAGAGGAAAACTTGGTTCATTCTGTCACCAGACACTGAAATGAATTCACCTTTAAACAGGACAATAACCTAAATCTACGCTGGAGTTGCTTACCAAAAAGACAGTGATTGAATATACAGTTTTGAGTAAAATCTACATGGTTATCTAGCAATGATCAACAACCAACTTGACAGAGCTTGAAGAATTTAGAAAATAATGTGTGGAAAGCTCTTAGAGACTTACCCAGAAACACTCAAAGCCGTAATCGCAGTCTCGTAGTCTCTGCTTTTAGTTTGAAGGATGTTGCTAACTAGCATTCGATTGCTAGTAGATACCAAAGACTTCCAGTCATTGCGCTAATGCTAGTTAGACATAAAAATGGTATCCATGTAGATAAAAGACCTCATTGCCAAAATACTAAATAAACAGAATAATATTTTAATCAGCAGCCATCTCCCACACATTTACTGCTTTGAAAATCAAAATCACATTGTGACATGAAAAAGCCAAATCAGACAATGTCCTATTTACAGTACATTGAGAGAATGGCTCGGATAGAGGTTATTATGAGACAGTTCAATTGTGTATCCTTACTCATGACAATTATATCAATTACATGAATTTCCTCGGTTCATCTCTCATATTTTTGATGCTTGGGATAAATACCCCTCTTAACCTGGGAAAAATACCTCTCTTAACCTGGGAAAAATACCTCTCTTAACCTGGGAAAAATGCCTCTCTTAACCTGGGAAAAATACCTCTCTTAACCTGGGAAAAATACCTCTCTTAACTGTGGATGGACCAAATGATTCAGACAGAGTACTGTACATGTTTTCTTGTGACTTGTTGAATGGCATCATTTTGTCGCTAAATTTATAGCATACTGTATACGATCCATAGTGGGGTCTTTATATGCTTTAATCTTACCATGTGACAAATTTACAATATACAGTATATACATATTGTAACAAATCTCTTCGTCGTCTGAGGAGGAGTAGGAAGGATCGGACCAATATGCAGCTTGGTAAGTGTCCATGTTAATTTATTAGACTGAACACACAAAACAAAATAACAAAGTGAATGGAAGAAACGAAACAGTCCTGTCAGGTGAATACACAAAACAGAGAACAACTACCCACAAATCATAGTGGGAACACAGGCTACCTAAGTATGGTTCTCAATCAGAGACAACAATGACAGCTGCCTCTGATTGGGAAACATACCAGGCCAAAAGCAGAAATACAAAACCTAGAACAAAAACATAAAATGCCCACCCCAACTCACGCCCTGACCAAACTAAAACAGAGACATAAAAAAGGAACTAAGGTCAGGACGTGACACATATAGGGCTCCAATGAGGGGTTCTGGGTGGATTCTCAATCCTTGTAACCTGTGGTGATATCAAATATTTGTCATAGTGATACTGTGCATCGTATCATTCTATTTTCTCCCAAGATTGCAAAACAATTAATGTTGATGTAGTGCCCATCGGTTATGAATGTTTCAATCTCTGTGTTAAGAAGTCATGTTTTTACCCTCAGTTTCTGGTTTCCAAACTACACTAAACATGAGCTTTAGTGTTTCTGACGCCACAGAAAATGACCCTGAGTCTGTTTTAACCAGGGGAGAACTACTGCCATATCTCATTGAAGTTGTTAGCAGAAAACAGCATCCCCCCTTATAGTGAATGGAAAAATGGCAATCTTTATGGTCAATCAGCGTGTAAATCAAAACATTTTTTGCAGACAATCATGATACCAATAATTGCTTCGAATACACCAGATGTGCAGAACCCGTCAAACGTTTGGACACACCTACTAAATCCAGGGTTTTTCTTTATTTTTAGTATTTTATACATTGTAGAATAATAGTGAAGACATCAAAACTATGAAATAACACATATGGAATCATGTAGTGACCGAAAAAGTGTTAAACAAATCAAAATATATTTTATATTTGAGATTCTTCAAATTAGCCACCCCTTGCCTTGATGACAGCTTTGCACACTCTTAGCATTCTCTCAACTAGCTTCATGAGAGTCACCTGGAATGCATTTAAATTAACACGTGTGCTTTGATCAAGTTCATTTGTAGAATATCTTTCCTTGTTAATGCGTTTGAGCCAATAAGTTGTGTTGTGCCAAGGTAGGGGTGGTTAACAGAAGATAGCCCTATTTGTTAAAAGACCAAGTCCATATTATGGCAAGAACAGTTAAAATAAGCAAAGAGAAACAACAGTCCATCATTACTTTATGACATGAAGGTCAGCCATTCCGGAAAAGCACAGTGGCAAAAACCATCGAGCACTATGATGAAACTAGTTCTCATGAAGACCGCCACAGGAAAGGAAGACCCAGAGTTACCTCTGCTGCAGAGGATAAGTTCATTAGAGCTAACTGAACCTCAGATTGCAGCCCAAATAAATGCTTCACAGAGTTCCAGTAACAGACACATCTCAACATCAACTGCTCAGAGGAGACTGCGTCAATCAGGCCTTCATTGTCAAATTGCTGCAAAGAAACCACTACTAAAGGACACCAATAATAAGAAGAGATTTGCTTTGGCCAAGAAAGACGAGCAATGGACATTAGACCCGTGGCAATCTGTCCTTTGGTCTGAGGAGTCCAAATTTGAGATTTTTGGTTCCAACCACCGTGTATTTTTGAGACATATAGTAGTTGAACGGCATGAGGCATGGAGGATGAGGGGTAATGGTGTGGGGATGCTTTGCTAGTGACACTGTCTGTGATTTATTTAGAATTCTAGGCACACTCAACCATCATGGCTACCATCTGGCTACTATCATTTGTTTTTCAACAGGACAATGACTCAAAACACACCTCCAGGCTGTGTAATGTCTATTTGACCAAGAAGGAGAGTGATGGAATGCTGCATCAGATAACCTGGCCTCCACAATCACCCGACCTCAACCCTATTGAGATGGTTTGGGATGAGTAGGACCACAGAGTGAAGGAAAAGAAGCCAACAAGTGCTCAGCATATGTGGTATCTCCTTCAAGAGTGGTGGAACAGCATTCCTGGTTGAGAGAATGTGCAAAGCTGTCATCAAGGCAAAGGGAGGCTACTTTGAAGAATCTAAAATCTAAAATATATTGTATGGGGTCAGCTGTGTATGGTAACTTCGCTAGCAAACAGAAATTGGAAACGCAGCACCTCTTCTAACCAACAACTGCCATGTTCCTCAATTATTTCCAAGTAATGAGTCCAGTGGTCATGTCACAGGTTTGTACTAATGACTAAACCTATTTCTTCCCTAATAGGTTATAGAATCCCCCAGGCCACAACAGCACAGACACCAGAGAGTCAGAGGTATGTACAAAATTACAATGTTAATTTTAAGTTGAAATCACAAGGTAAAATATATTTAAAAATAGTACTGGCCAGTACGTAAATGACAACAAACAAAAAACAATAATGATAAAATGTTCCCAATGTTCTAGGGCAAAATTGTTCTGTTCCACCAAACTACACAATCAAATCAATGTATGCATACTCAAAAGTAGTGCAAGTAGTCCAGTGTGCTCTGTCCCAGGACCATATCTGCCAAAGTGTGGGAGTGGGGTAGGGTCACATTTGATTTGAATAGTCCGCATAGTCCATCTGTAGATTCTCTACAGATGGTCATACTACCAACAAACGACTTGTTGATAAGCTACTGCTTGCAAAGTTTACCGTCAAGCAGAGGTGGCACTTGAGGTTCAAAAGTGGTGTGGCAAAATTTGTACTTGTGTTTTCTGGGACCTGGAGTTTTTCCTGAACTCTGGCTCTTAGCCAAAGGTTATTATTATAGATAGCTTCCCTTTTCATCTGTGCTATAGCAATATATAATATTTGTAATTAATGGTTCACCATAGAGACTTTTGTACATAAGTAAACATTTAAAACCACGTGAGCAGCATGTTGTTGAAATGTGTATGCTAAAAATGAGTTCCGGAACCATAACCTCGGAAAGAGGCCCAATCGGGGCCCTATGGCAGTACCCTGACCACAAGGCAGTAGAGTCACTGTTTACCAACAGACAGACCAACAATCCCTGCTTTTTGTGGGTCTTTGTGACTCTTTCCCATGACTCACTGACAGTCAGTCAGAACTCTGCCTGAGGGGAAGGGATGACGCCATCTATGAGGCCAACATTTGAGGATGTGGCATGCCAGCATCGCACACCCCTCACTTCTCTCTCCTCATGCCTCACTGCACATCCATCTCCTACAGATGTGCTCAAATTTGTTGGTACCCTTACAGCTCATTGAAATAATACGTAATTCCTCCTGAAAGTGATGAAATTAAAAGCTATTTTATCATGTATACTTGCATGCCTTTGTATGTCATATAATAAAGCAAAGAAGCTGTGAAAATAGATTGCTTATTCTACAAAGATATTCTAAAATGGTCTGGACACATTTGATTATAGTGAATATAGTTTATAGATTATAGTTTCTTTAATTAGTATCACACATGTCTCCAGTCTTGTAATCAGTTATTCAAACTATTTAAATGGAGAAAAGTCGTCACTGTGCTGTTTGGTATCATTGTGTGCACCACACTGAACATGGACCAGAGTAAAGTAGTCACTGTGCTGTTTGGTATCATTGTGGTCACCACACTGAACATGGACCAGAGTAAAGTAGTCACTGTGCTGTTTGGTATCATTGTGGTCACCACACTGAACATGGACCAGAGTAAAGTAGTCACTGTGCTGTTTGGTATCATTGTGTGCACCACACTGAACATGGACCAGAGTAAAGTAGTCACTGTGCTGTTTGGTATCATTGTGTGCACCACACTGAACATGGACCAGAGTAAAGTAGTCACTGTGCTGTTTGGTATCATTGTGGTCACCACACTGAACATGGACCAGAGTAAAGTAGTCACTGTGCTGTTTGGTATCATTGTGTGCACCACACTGAACATGGACCAGAGTAAAGTAGTCACTGTGCTGTTTGGTATCATTGTGTGCACCACACTGAACATGGACCAGAGTAAAGTAGTCACTGTGCTGTTTGGTATCATTGTGTGCACCACACTGAACATGGACCAGAGAAAGCAAACGAGAGAGATTTCTGAGGAGATCAGAAAGTAAATAATAGACAAGCATGGTAAAGATAAAGGCTACAAGACCATCTCCAAGCAGATTGATGTTCATGTGATAACAGTTGCAAATATTTTTAAGAAGATTAAGATCCAGGAAACTGTACCCAACCTCCTTGGGCGCGGCCGCAAGAGGAAAATCGACCCCAGATTGAACAGAAGGATAGTGTGAATGGTAGAAAAAGAACCAAGGATAACTGCCAAAGAGATGGAAGCTGAACACCAAGGTGAAGGTACGCCGGTTTCTGATCAGACCAGTTGTCACTAATTGAGCGAAAGTGGGCTCCATGGAAGAAGACCCAGGAGGACTCCACTTTTAAAAAGAAAAACACAAAAAAGCAGGCTGGAATTTGCTAAAATGCATATTGACAAGCCACAATCCTTCTGGACGAATGCCCTTTGGACAGATGAGTCAAAACTGGAGCTTTTTGTCAAGTCACATCAACTCTATGTTCATAGACGAAAAGTGAAACATGGAGGAGGCTCGGTTATGTTTTGGGGCTGCCTTGCTGAGCCTGGCACAGGGTGCCTTGAATCTGTGCAGGGCACAATGAAATCTCAAGACTATCAAGACATTCTGGAGCAAAATGTAATGCCCAGTGTCAGAAAGCTCTGTCTCAGTCGCAGGTCAAATGGGATAATGAACCAAAAAACACACAGCTAAAAGCACCCAAGAATAGATAAGAACAAAACATTGGACTATTCTGAAGTGGCCTTCTATGAGTCCTGATCTGAATCCTATCGAACATCTATGGAAAGAGCTGAAGCTTGCAGTCTGGAGAAGGCACCCATCAAACCTGAAACACCTGGAGCAGTTTGATCAGGAAGAGTGGGCCAACCTACCTGTTAACACATTGAGAGCTACAGAAAAAGTTTGATTGCAGTGATTGCCTCTAAAAGTTGGCAAACAAAATATTAGGTTTAGGGTCCCATCATTAGTTGTATTATTTACAATATTACGCTAAATAAAAATAAATAAAAAGCAAAGTCTGATTTCTATTAAATATGGAATTAACAATGGTGGATGCCAATTACTTGTGCATTCTTCATTTCTTGTGGTGGGTACCAACAAATTTGAGGACGTCTGCATCTGAACTCCCTGGGGAGTGTGGCCTTGCCCTATCTGCTTCACACACCACCACCAACACTACCCACCAGCAGATGTCCAAGGGGTGTGTGTGTGTGTGCATGTGTCAGGCTTCTCTCAGTATTCTCTCACATTATGCCTTGCAAACCCACTAGATGACCAACAGTACTGAAGTTGACAGAGTGAAACTGCTTTATTGACCTTTGCAATACCGCACAGTAAATCACAATAGACAAAATGATAGTTTACAGAGTAACATGTCGTAGCAACATTAATTATATGATTCAATATTTTCTTGTATTTTTTCCCTTTTTGCATGCTGTTCACAGAACATGCTGCAATGACTGCTGCATGAAATTAAAAGCTCAATGACAAAACCCAAGTTAGACTGGTGTTGAAGAACAAACACAGATTGCAGTAGATAGGATATCTATCATCTAAACATCGCTGCAGAGAATGATAATCCTCCCTCACCACAGAGAGCTGTTCTGTGAAATACAAAATTAAAAGATAAACCAATACTAGGAGAAGGCTAAATTCAATAAGATAGCTATTGATTCAATATAAAGCCAGATTTATAACATCACAGGAATATGAATAAGTAAACCTTAAGGGGACTTGTTATAATTTAATTGTATTATCAAGGCATATCAAGGTAATTCGCTTATAAATCAACTTCTGTTAGGCCAAATCACTTCACGAAAGTTGCACCTGATAGCTTGCTTCCCTGCTTCAAAGCAGTGTGCCTCAAATGACTCTGGAGTATCGGATTACATATCCACAGCCATTGGATGCTCATGAGTCCCACCTTAACGCTCATTCGCTGATTGGATTGTCCGTCAATTTGTGGCGGACCACCCCATACTTTGCTGCATAGCTCTGCAAAGTAGAGAGTCTACCGCAATGATAGGAGTCCCACAGATCTTTGACAAATACACATCGATTTACAGTGCATTCGGAAAGTATTTAGACACCTTGACTTTCTCCACATTTTGTTACGTTACAGCCTTATTCTAAAATTGTTTAAATGTTTTTTCCCCCATCAATCAACATACATACCCCATAATGATAAAACAAAAACAGCTATTTCGATATATTTTTTAAAAATGTATAAAAACTTAAATATCACATTTACAGTACATAAGTATTCAGACCCTTTACTCAGCACTTTGTTGAAGCCCTGTTGGCAGTGATTACAGCCTTGAGTCTTCTTGGGTATGACGCCACAAGCTTGGCACACCTGTATTTTAGGAGTTTCTCCCATTCTTCTCGGCATATCCTCACAAGCTCTGTCAGGTTGTATGGGGAACGTCGCTGCACAGCTATTTTCAAGTCTCTCCAGAGATGTTCGATCAGGTTCAAGTCCGGAATCTGGCTGGGCCACTTAATGACATCCAGAGACTTGTCCTAAAGCCAATAGCGGGAGATTATCAAGCCTAGAGTGGAAAGGTTCAAAACAAGGAAACAATAAAGCCTAGATTGGAAAGGTTCGAACCAAGGAAACAATAAATCTGTAATATTGTATTCTTGGCTGTGTGCTTAGGGTCATTGTCCTGTTAGAAGGAGAACCTTAGCCCCAGTCTGAGGTCCTGAGCGCTTTGAAGCAGGTTTTCATCAAGGATCTCTGTACTTTGCTCCATTCATCTTTCCCTCAATCCTGACTAGTCTCCCAGTCCCTGCAGCTGAAAAACATCCTCACAGCATGATGCTGCCACCACCATGCTTCATCGTGGGGAGGGTGCCAGGTTTCCTCCAGACGTGACGCTTGACATTCAGGCCAAATAGTTCAATTTTGGTTTCGTCAGACCAGCGACTCTTGATTCACATGGTCTGAGAGTCCTTTAGGTGCATTTTGGCAAACTGTAAATGGGCTGACATGTGCCTTTTATTGAGGAGTAGCTTCCGTCTGATCACTACCATAAAGGCCTGATTGGTGGAGTGCTGCAGAGATGGTTGTCTTTCTGGAAGGTTCTCCCATCCCCACCGAGGAACTCTGGAGCTCTGTCAGAGTGACCATCGGGTTCTTGGTCATCTCCTCGACCAAGGTCCTTCTCCCCTGATTGCTCAGTTTGTCTGGGCAGACAGCTTGGTGGTTCCAAACTTCTTCAATTTAAGAATGATGGAGGCCACTGTGTTATTGGGGACCTTCAATGCTGCAGAATTATTTTGGACCCTTCCCCAGATCTGTGCCTCGACACAATCCTGTCTCGGAGCTCTACAGACAGTTCCTTGAAATGCACCATCAACTGTGAGACCATATATAGACAGGTGTGTGCTTTTCCAAATAATGTCCAATCAATTGAATTTTCCACAGGTGGACTCCAATCAGGTTTTGGAAACATCTCAAGGATGATCAACGTAAACAGGATGAACCTGAGCTCAAATTCGAGTCTCATGGTATAGGGTAGGGTCTAAATACTTATGGAAATCATGTTTTTCAGTTTTTTATTTTTAATACATTTGCAAAAATGTCTATAAAACCGGTTTTCACTTTGCCATAATGGGGTATTGTGTGTAGATTAATGATGAATGTTTTATTTAATAAATTTCAGAATAAGGCTGTAACTTAACAAAATGTGGGAAAAGGGAAGGGGTCTGAATAATTTCCGAATGCACTGTAAAGTCATTGTTTTTCAAAGTTGCCAAAATGCCATGTGTGTCCACTTATGTCAGTGCATTCGTAATAACCTAACCATTACGGAACTTCTATCTGATCAAATAAGCCTCACGTAGCAAATTAACTCATCATATATTTTTATTGAACTAAATTCGACACTCTCTTTGACCTCCATACAAAAATTCCTCCCTTCGTATACTTATTTGTCAGAGACATTTTGGGCGGAGTGAAACCTCACTTCACCTCTTACTCTCTGACTCTTTGGTACATTGATAGAGACAGCAATGAATGAGAGCAGTGCACCAGTAATTGAGATGGATTTTCCCTGACAACTAATTATATAGAAAATTATTACAGTATTAAGGCAGCTAAAATCTTATAGCATGTCAATTGTAAAGTTGACTGTGAGTATAGGTAGACTATCAAAAAAGAAATGCAAGCCTTATTCCCCTATTTGTCATGAATCATTTGAAAATGAAATATACAATGTACGATTATTCTTACTAAAGGAAAAAGTGCATACAAATCATTAAAAAAGTCTAAAATCAGAGCTTGTTAACAGTATAAGGCATTACTACGTACTGTTCATGGCCCTCTCATGAAAATATGTTGTATACTGCCATCCACTTAACATTAACATTCAGCAGGTTAATATTGCTTTTTGGTAGCCTTCTGAACATATTTCATTCAGGTCTCTGGCCCCACAATTCTATTTGCCATTTGTAAATTGAATGGAACGTAGTTGGGTGTGAAAAGAAAACCTAAGATTGATCCATCTCTTATTTATGAGCTCCACAGTTCTGCTACAGTGGAATCACAAACATGCACCATTCTGCTCAACTATAGTTCCCACAGTCCCCTCTCTCTCTCACGCACACATATGCAAGCCTGCACACACTGCACGGATTGCACACGCTTGCATGCGCGCAGGCAGGTATGTTCATACAGTACACGCACACATGCACACTCAGACACGCACACACGCATGCTCAGACACACATGCATGCACACACATGCACACACACACACTCTTTTCACTGTTGACAGCAGAATATAAAATGACAAGCCTGCGGGCAGACAAAATAAATTAGAATTAAGTCAGTCTGTAGCGTGACAATGACTGATCTCAAACAAAAAAGCATACAGATTGACATTTTTCTTGCAAGATCCATTGACGAACAAATGTTATTAACATTCATCTACCCATATCTATATGGGAGCACTACAACTGAGTGGCTGCCCCTTTCATTGCCTATCAGATATTCAATTCTGTCAGATTTTTTTTTTTTCAATCGTACAAGCTTACATTGCCTATATGATATATAGTGGGGAAATGGGCTGGAGACTGCTCTGCTACAGTCTCTTGACACTACTCTGATATTTATCTCACTCTGCCCATTGATTCTGTTTATTTGATTTATGGATTTTACCCTGTGGGTATGAGATGGGCCGTTGTATGGATTCAAGCTATAACATTTATTTGTGTGATAGCCAAGGAATTGGCTTGAATTTCTGGGCCCATTTACATAAAGGTAAAGAAATTGCATTGAAAACCTCATTATAAGCACACTTATTTTGGACAGCTGGTATAGGGTGTCTGTCTGCTGATGGTTGGACCATTTTAGTATGATACAACAATTTGGCAGTCCTTTATGAAAACACACACGTTGCTTGGCTGTTGATATTCTTTCAAAGAGATCCAGACTTCAGTGTGTAACACACCACTTTGCAATGTGAGCTGGAGGCAGTATGCATTTTGAAAACATATACTTACTTGTTTGAAACCTGAAAGTTTTACTTCGTATTATGAGGCATGTCTTACCTTGCCATAGGAACGTGGAGTCAACTTCTTTTTTTTTGACCCTAATGCAATTGAAACCAGGAACCTATTTCTTGCATGTTCTATTGGTTTTCAAATCAACTTTCTTTCATTGCCCTGTAGACAAATGCACAATCCTAGTCATATTAACCACCCATGCTAGTTGTTGAATCTTTAGATCTCGCCTCTTTTTAAATTTCCAAGTGATATTTTCATCTATGTCACATGAAACCGCTTGCATGTGCGGTGATCTTTTGACAAAGGTGTTTCCCACAAATTGTATTATGGAATTAGTTTGAGCGTAGCCTACAGTCGTGTGCTCATTGCTGCACTTATAATGTGAATAAATAATAGTTTATCAACATATTAAGCTAAACGCCCTTATCTGTTGCATCATTGAATTACTGTTTATTTTTATGTACAGTCCCAGAGTCTGTTTGGAATATTTCACTCTCGCACAGAACAACAAGCTTGCCAAAAGAATAGGTAAATTTTTCTACAATGGGGGACAGTAGATTGACATAGGCTACCAAAAAATTGGGCTGAGGAAAAGTGCAGGTGGACAGATATTCTAACATCTTCAGTGTGAATCGGAATTCGGAAAGAAGGAGGCATGCTGCTGCATCCTTGAGTTACATGTTCCATTAACATGAATTACCATAATCAAACTGGGATTTCTGTCATTCTGAGCACTGTGGGTGGATTCCCTAATCAGGTTACCACCCAATGAATATAGGTCCGGTACATTTTTTAAATGTAAATTAAAATGCTGCCGTTCAAATGTCCGGAGGCCACATTTTCCTAATGGAAACCCTAAAGGGCAACTGGACATTTTTATAAATGACCCTAAGCATGATGAGATGCAAATTGCTTAATTAACTTTGAAACCACATCTGTGTGGAAGCACCTGCATCGATATAGGCTACTTTGTATTCCTCATTTACTCGAGTGTTTCCTTTATTTTGGCAGTTACCTGTAAATTAGATGCTAAATATTGCCTTGGGTGTTTAGCCTCTCTGGGATATGTGCCACCTGGCCAAAAGCCAGGGAAAATGCCGAGCGCCAAATTCAAATAAATTGCTATAAAAATCAAACTTTCATTAAATCACACATGCAAGATAGCAAATTAAAGCTACACTTGTTGTGAATCCAGCCAACATGTCAGATTTCAGAAAGGCTTTTCGGCAAAAGCAAACGATGCTATTATTTGAGGATAGCACCTCCGTAAACAAAGGGAGAAACCACATTTTAACCCTGCAGACGCGACACAAAACGCAGAAAAAAAAAAAATATATATATATATATATATATATATATATATATATATATAATTCATGCCTTACCTTTGACGAGCTTATTTTGATGGCACTCCAATATGTCCCATAAACATCACAAATGCTTCTTTTGTTCGATTAATTCCGTCGATATATATCCAGTGTCCATTTATTTGGCGCGTTTGATCCAGAAAAACACTGGTTCCAACTTGCTCAACGTGACTACAAAACATCTCAAAAGTTACCTGTAAACCTTGCCAAAACATTTCAAACAGCTTTTGTAATACAACTTTAGGTACTTTTTAACGTAAATAATCTATAAATTGAGGACAGGATGATCTGTGTTCAATACAGGAAGAAAACAAACTGAAGCATGCTTTCTGGCCATGCGCCTCTATCTAACAGTACACTTCAAGTGACCCTCATTCAAGATGGCCGTACTTCTTCATTACACAAAGGAATAACCTCAACCAATTTCTGAAGACTGTTGACATCCAGTGGAAGCGATAGGAAAAGTGACAACAAAAAAAATAATTATTGTCCTTGGGGTTTCGCCTGCTAAATAAGTTATATTATACTCACAGACATGATTCAAACTGTTTTAGAAACTTCAGATTGTTTTCTATCCAGATCTACTAATAATATGCATATCTTATCTTCTGGGGATTTTTTATTTATTTATTTTACCTTTATTTAACTAGGCAAGTCAGTTAAGAACAAATTCTTATTTTCAATGACGGCCTAGGAACAGTGGGTTAACTGCCTGTTCAGGGGCAGAACGACAGATCGGGAGTTTAAACTTGCAACCTTCCGGTTACTAGTCCAACGCTCTAACCACTAGGCTACCCTGCCGCCCCAGTAGCAGGCAGTTGAATTTGGGCATGCATTTAATCCGGACGTGAAAATACTGCCCCGTCACCAAGAAGTTAATAGTAAACATTTATTTGATTAAATCCATTATGATGAAACACCACATTTCTATCGCTTACAGAGTTGCCATTAACTTCTAATTACAAACATTAAGATCCCAGATATGCATTTAAGGGTCTACATTGCTATAGTCTGTGTTGGCAAAGAGCAGTGTGTCATTTGGGATATAACAGACACCGTTCAGACAACCGACAGATGGATGGAAACTGACAACGACTAAGCCTACATAGACTAGCAGCTCTATCAGTAATCACCAACAGTCAGTGGAGGCCATTTTCTTTAGCAATGTGCTAATTCCAGAACGTGTCTAATGAGCTGTGACAAAAACCTGAAAATAAGTCTTACAAAATCACCCAGGGGAAGATGGGGGTAATCAAGAAACAATTAGTTTGTCACTCAATCACAAACCAGACCTAGTCTAGTGACGGACATCACACTGTCTTAATTACAATGTTACATAGCATCCTGAGAGAGTGGTGAGGGAGGGAGGGGAGTCATGTAACTTATAGTGCAACAAGTTAAGATTGTCATATGATACAGTATATAAACTAGGCAAAATATGGCCGTACTCTCTAAACCAAATAGTGTGGGCTTATTCAATTTGATTCTAAGCTCTTAGACCAAATATAATTTCCCCAGTATTTCCCATCCATATCACACTGGGTCATTCTGTGCAATATTTGTTTTACAGTATAGTATTTCAATGCTTGTCCTTGACTCAGCAAAACCAATGATTAAGAGATTTCATGTGTCACACCCAAACCCAGACCAATTTGCGCTCTTGGTCTTTTGAGATTCAGCCAGGCTAAAACTCAGTTAATTAGAAATGAACAAAAAGAAGGAAGTGGAGAGAGAAAAACAGTAACGTGGAGTGTGTGTTTCATATCCAGACAGAGATGAATCATTATGGTAATCTGTAGATTTCAACACTCTGAACTGTGTGGAGAGGCCAGAGTAGAAGAGCTCCAGACAGGTCAACTGTGAACTCTTGAACATCTTGAAAAAGGATCTGGCTTTAATGGACACATGTACTCTTAAATCTCTACCCGATACAGCTGAAATAGGATTGTCCACCCTTAAGTGCCTGGTTTCTTTCTAGGTTCCTGCCTTTTAGGGAGATTTCCATAGCTACTGTGCTTCTGCATCTGCATTACTTGCTCTTTGGGGTTTTAGGCTGGGTATCTGTATAGCACGTTGTGACAAGTGCAAATGTAAAAAAGCTTTACAAAATACATTTCATTTATTGATTGAATGAACTTGACAAAGATATAATATGTCAATTGTTCAGCAACAACACTGAAGTAGATAGATACAGTAACAGATTTGAGGTAAAGTGCAAAATCATAAAAAAAAACATGAATGAATTCCAGTACTTTGGACAGAGCACACAGGCACATCAACAATTCTATTATCAGTTTAGTGAATGGTGAAAAACTCCTTTGGCAGCATCATGGACAGCTGGCTCCTACGCATTGAAGGCTGCATTGCCGTAACATTGTCTGTGCAGAATATATGTTTTTGTGTGAATACTGCAGGCAGCGTAGAATGTTTTGAGAGATAGCAACAGATTTCACCCCTTTTCAACCTATTACATGATTTCACCCTGAAGTTTCATACAAAAATCCAACCTAAGGCCCAGTCAAACCAAAACTATTTTTGAAAACAGAACTCCCTTAACAGTGAATGTACAAAAAGGTGACTGGGATGTCAGAACGAATATTTGTACACTTTGATCATCTTCATCATCCCATCGATCAGCTACTACAGCTCATCCTGTGGTAGCTGATCTCTTGGGAAAAGCCTTGTCAAAAACAAAAACAGTGTTTTAACTTTTGCCCATAACTATTGTGTTGCCTATGCATATTTGTTAAAACTAAACCATTCAATTACATCACTTGACCTGAACATAAATTCAGTGGTCATCATCTATGTGCTGTTGTGACTGCGATGAAGTTCACACATATACCTTGATTTGATTTTATGCACTGCCATTTATCACCCTAGCTTGCTCCATCCAGTAATGTGCTGTTCTGTGGACAATGAGGGAGCTCGAACAAATCATGTTTATTATCTTTTAACTCATTTAAATTCACTGAGCTTTAGATATCAGCTTAAGAGATGTTTAGAGTGCTACAGTCATATTTAGACTGTAAATGTGCTGGCTTGCAGTTATGTTTCAATTTATGGCTCCACCAGCCCTTTAAGACTCCTACTCCAACACACTTGGTCCATCTTAATACCTTAAAAGCTTCATGGTGAAAGATGGGAAAGTTTATCAAGTTTATTAAGTCTGCCTCACTTCATAACATAGTCTAACTCCCACATGGTTTACTACAGTGATGGGTGGCGTGAAGCAGAGTGGATGTGAAATGTGGGCACAAGCTGTGGCCGATATCCACTTCCTGTGTCTCCATTGGAGATGACAGGGAGACAAGAAGGCCTGCTGCACATTAGAACATCACTAATTCAAGATGGTATCTGGAGTCAGAGTTCCTGGTAACTTGTGATAATGTTTGTGAGGAGGACATTGCTGGTAACTTGGAGCGAAATATCTGTTTGGAACATCTTTAAGAGGCACTCTGTATCATTTTTTGGCTTGATGTGGCATTGTCCTCTACCATCTGTCCACTCTGTGGTGATAGAGTATTACTTTACTAATGTATACCACTTTAAAAATATTATTGTGGAACCAGCATATCTAATCTTATTTGCCTTGGGATGCATAATTTACTCCCTGATTAATGTTTATTTTGCAATTCTGTAACACCAGGATAGATCTCTAGAAATGAGGAGCCATTGTAATACAGACAGGACCAGGATTAGCTGGATATGCATAATTTACTCCTTTGATGAGCTCGGCACTTGCAGAAATTACAAACAGAGGCTGCCACCAATATTACCATGAATTAATTGAGCAAATGGACTTGAGCAAATGGAGTCAGTCTTATACTGAGTCTGGTTGAGTCAGTGTATGAGAACAACTTAACACTTTATAATAACCATGCAATAAAGCATTCATAATGGATTAGTAAATAGTTTTACTCATCATTTATTAATCATTACATCTTTCATAAAGATGTTTAATATAGGTCCTAATAAACCATTTACTAATAATTTGTTAAGTATTTTTGTGTGGCCTAATCTAAAGTTTGGGCTATTTATACTTTATAAATACTTTTCAAAATGTTTTGGAGGACCAGTGTAATTTCTTACAAAAATATGGTGTCATGACTGGCCTGTTCGGGTCAGGTTACCATGGACCACACTCCTACAGAGACATCTCTCACACCCACCAGAGGGGGAGAGATCGAGACGTATGGAAGATGGGGGGGTTTAATGACACTTCACACCCATTGTAAATCTTAAAGCAGCAGACAAAATCCCTTTGTTCTGTCACTGTGGAGGAATAGGATGTATGTTGGGCCTATGGAGAACCTACCTCAGAACAGTAACATGCAAAAAATGGACTTTGGGACAATGTTTTGTCAGCCAAAATGGTGGTAATGACGATAGATGGAATATGAAAATTAATGTTGTTTTTTGTTATGTTATTAAAAGTTAAATGACGACGTTATAGCAAAAACATTATAACTTGAAGAGTTTTCACAATATAGATCTGATGTTTGCATACTGTACGTTGTGTGGAAAATGTCCAGATCAAATAGAATGTTTTTGTAAAGATGAAATGTGAAGTTGGTGGTCTAAATTGGACCTGAGTAAAATCCAGACCTTGCCTCGTAACTAGTGATGCCCAGAGAACTTGCCATAAAGACAGAAACACACCTTTCTGACCCAAGGTTATAAAACATGTGAGTTAAGAATTAACATATCAGACTAGGTGACCCCGTGCTGCAGCCAAGGTCCGATTAGTCGCAAACCCAAAACGCAACACGAGGTTGAAGAAGACAAGGGAACCTTTTAACAATCTATGCTACGAATGAGTAGCTGTGTCTAAGAGGGTGAACTCAAGCAGGACCACCCAGTTACCACTCTCTAAGGAATCGTGTGTCTACACTGATTTGATTCCTACGCTGGAGCCCTGAGCTACACGGCTGACCATACTCAGAAGAAGGGTGAGGAAACAGACCACTAAGAGAAAGGACACTGACATCATGTGGACAATCAGAGAGTTACATCCGGTAACCAAAGAAGTGCCGTCATCAGAGGAGAAGGCAAACTCGATCCACGAGGAGATACCCCATCAGAGACTTTCGACACATAATTACATCATTATTTTCTGACCCATAAGAGCGGCAGTTCGGGGCAAGGTTAGGGCTAAACTAAGCATAGTTTACAAATGTACCCAAGTGTGCTTTTCTCTCGTGCACTCTCTTTCTCTCTCTTATAAATCCCCATTTTGTGTAACGCTAGTCATATTGTGTTGGCTCGCTAGGGACCTGTTTCATTGTACTAAGTGCTAATCAATAGCCTAGACTGTGTGTTTCTGTAAGTGTACCTTATTGTATAATTTTAGCGTGTTAGTAAATAAATAATCAACTCAATTGATGTGGTACGGACTTATTTAATGGGACTCAGGTTTGTGCAGATTCCCGGATTATGCGACGTTCAGGATGAGACTGCATAGGAAATTAATTAATTAGCGACTATTAAATAAATATTCACTTGGGAAATATAACATTTCCCATGGTGCCCCAGGTTACTGAGTTAATAATGACCTGATTAATTTAATCACATAATTATAAATAGTTAATAATTTGATGAACAGCAGCCATCACATTAATCAATACAACGTCACGACAAAGAACATGCCAATGGTAGACATTCCAGCAGGACCTATTGCTCCTTAAGGTCTCAAAATAGCTTAGAACATATCAATGGTAAAATAATAGCATACAACACAGTATGTTAATGGCAATATGAAGAGTTTGATTCCCCTTGGATTCCCTTCTGAAATTCCCTTTGTATGTGCATGAACTGTGGCTGTTTTTATGCTTTTAAAACATTTACTTTAGATGAGTTTTCAAATGTGTTTTTTTCTTCAAAACTCTATATCTAACACATTGTTTCATACAAAAAATTGGCTATATCCAGAGTTATGTGTTTACAGAGTTGGGCCCATAGAGATCCTATTAAATTAACCCAAAGTATTGTCATATAATTATAAATATTTATTTTTTATACATTTTGTTGGAATAAATAGCATCAAAATATATGTAAACAGACTAAATGTCTAAATTTGTGTTTTCTTTTTAATAAGCTGTGAGTACTATTGTCACGAGTTCCGCCAACATTTAAATGTTGCTTTAGCAGTATGCTTTGGGTCATTGTCCTGCTGGAAGGTGAACCTCCATCCCAGTCTAAAATCTCTGGAAGACTGAAACAGGTTTCCCTCAAGAAGTTCCCTGTATTTAGCACCAGCCATCATTCCTTCAAGTCTGACCAGTTTCCCAGTCCCTGCCGATGAAAAACATCCCCACAGGATGATGCTGCCACCACCATGCTTCACTGTGGGGATGGTACTCTTGGGGTTATGGGAGGGGTGGTGTTTGCACCAGACATAGCGTTTTCCTTGATGGCCAAAAAGCTCAATTTTAGTCTCATCTGACCAGAGTACCTTCTTCCATATGTTTGGGGAATCTTCCACATGCCTTTTGGCGAACACCAAATGTGTTTGCTATTTTTTTTCTGGCCACTCTTCTGTCAAGCCCATCTCTATGGAGTGTATGGCTTAAAGTGGTCCTATGGACAGATACTCCAATCTCGGCTGTGGAGCTATGCAGCTCCTTCAGGGTTATCTTTGGTCTCTTTGTTGCCTCTCTGATTAATGCACTCTTTGCCTGGTCTGTGAGTTTTGGTGGGCGGCTCTCACTTGGGAGGTTTCTTGTGGTGCCATATTCTTCCCATTTTATAAATAATGGATTTAATGGTGCTCCGTGGGATGTTCAACGTTTCTGATATTATTTTAAAACCCAACCCTGATCTGTACTTCTCCACAACTTTGTCCCTGACCTGTTTGGAGAGCTCATTGGTCTTCATAGTGCCACTTGCTTGGTGGTGCCCCGCTTCATAGACAAGGGGGGGAATACATATGCACACACCACTTTTCCGTTTATTATAAAACATGTTTTGTCTATGTCCATTACATGAAATCCAAAGAAAAATCAATTTAAAACAGGTTGTAATGCAACAAAATAGAAAAAACGCCAAGGGGGGTGAATACTTTTGTAAGGACTGTAGTTATTATAATGCACTACTGAGAATAATTTGTGATTTAGGTAAAAAAAATAGCATTACCTAATTTTAGACACCCTGTGGAGACACAAGGTCATGAACATGTGCTCAACGATAGACTGTCTGCTATGATAACTAATACACCACTCTTAGACCTCTCCTTATTTCCCTCTCTCCTGCTATGAATGTACTTGTCTTTGCTTGTCTCCTGACTTCAAAAGTATGTAGTTTCAAATCAAATCAAATTATATTCATAGTTGAATGCTTACTTAAGGGCCCTTCCCAACAATGCAGAGATATTTTTTTATTTATTATGAAAATGTAAAAAAATAAATAAAAAAAACCACAATGAGTAACGATAACTTGGATATATACAAGGGGTACCAGTACCGAGGCAATGTGCAGAGGTACAAGGTAATTGAGGTAGATATGTACATATAACTAGGAATAAAACGACAGATAGTAAATAGTAGCAGCGGCATATGTGATGAGTAAAAAAAGTTAGTACAATAAGTGTCAATGCAAGATAGTCCGGGTAACTATTTAACTAACAATTTAGCAGTCTTATGGCTTGGGGGTAGAGGGTATTCAGGGTCTTGTTGGTTCCAGACTTTATGCATCATTACCACTTGCTGTGCTGTAGCAGAGAGAACCGTCTATGACTTGGGTGGCTGGAGTTTTTAACAATTTGTAGGGCCTTCCTCTGACACCGCCTATTATAGAGGTTCTGGATGGCAGGGAGCTCAGCCCCAGTACATCACTGCTCTCTGTAGCGTATTGTGGTCGAATGCCAAGAAGTTGCCATCCCAAGCGGTGATGCAACCAGTCAAGCTGCTCTCAATGGTGCAGACGTATAACTTTTTGAGGATCTGAGGGCCCATGACAAATCTTTTAAGCCTCCCGAGGGGGAAGAGGCCATGATAGATCCTTAGTGATGTTGACATAGAGGAACTTAAAGCTCTTGACCCACTCCACTACAGCCCCGTCGATGTGAATGAGGGCATGCTCGGCCCTTCGTTTCCTGAAGTTCACGATCAGCTTCTTTGTCTTTCTGACATTGGGGGAGAGGTTGTTGTACTCTACTGACACCAAATCAAATTTTATTTGTCAGGCGTGCCAAATAGACTTTACTGTGAAATGCTTACTTAAGAGCCTTAAGAGCCCTTTCCAAACAATGCAGAATTAAAATTAACAATAACATAACAATATACAAGGAGTTCCGGTACCGAGTCAATTTGCAGGGGTACGAGGTACAGTGTGGCAAAAAAGTATTTAGTCAGCCACCAATTGTGCAAGTTCTCCCACTTAAAAAGATGAGAGAGGCCTGTAATTTTCATCATAGGTACACTTCAACTATGACAGACAAAATGGGAGAAAAACAATCCAGAAAATCACATTGTAGGATTTTTTATGAATTTATTTGCAAATTATGGTGGAAAATAAGTATTTGGTCACCTACAAACAAGCAAGATTTCTGGCTCTCACAGACCTGTAACTTCTTCTTTAAGAGGCTCCTCTGTTCTCCACTCGTTCCCTGTATTAATGGCACCTGTTTGAACTTGTTATCAGTATAAAAGACACCTGTCCACAACCTCAAACAGTCACACTCCAAACTCCACTATGGCCAAGACCAAAGAGCTGTCAAAGGACACCAGAAACAAAATTGTAGACCTGCACCAGGCTGGGAAGACTGAATCTGAATCTGCAATAGGTAAGCAGCTTGGTTTGAAGAAATCAACTGTGGGAGCAATTATTATGAAATGGAAGACATACAAGACCACTGATAATCTCCCTCGATCTGGGGCTCCATGCAAGATCTCACCCGTGGGGTTAAAATGATCATAAGAACGGTGAGCAAAAATCCCAGAACCACACGGGGGGACCTAGTGAATGACCTGCAGAGAGCTGGGACCAAAGTAACAAAGCCTACCATCAGCAACACATTACGCCACCAGGGACTCAAATCCTGCAGTGCCAGAAGTGTCCCCCTGCTTAAGCCAGTACATGTCCAGGCCCGTCTGAAGTTTGCTAGAGAGTATTTGGATGATCCAGAAGAAGATTGGGAGGATATCATATGGTCAGATGAAACCAAAATATAACTTGTTGGTAAAAACTCAACTCGTCGTGTTTGGAGGCCAAAGAATACTGAGTTGCATCCAAAGAACACCATACCTACTGTGAAGCATGGGGGCAGAAACATCATGATTTGGGGCTGTTTTTCTGCAAAAGGACCAGGACGACTGATCCATGTAAAGGAAAGAATGAATGGGGCCATGTATCGTGAGATTTTGAGTGAAAACCTCCTTCCATCAGCAAGGGCATTGAAGATGAAACGTGGCTGGGTCTTTCAGCATGACAATGATCCCAAACACACTGCCCGGGCAACGAAGGAGTGGCTTCGTAAGAATCATTTCAAGGTCCTGGAGTGGCCTAGCCAGTCTCCAGATCTCAACCCCATAGAAAATCTTTGGAGGGAGTTGAAAGTCTGTGTTGCCCAGCAGCAGCCCCGAAACATCACTGCTCTAGAGGAGATCTGCATGGAGGAATGGGCCAAAATACCAGCAACAGTGTGTGAAAACCTTGTGAAGACTTACAGAAAACATTTGACCTCTGTCTTTGCCAAAAAAGGGTATATAACAAAGTATTGAAATTCACTTTTGTTATTGAACAAATACTTATTTTCCACCATAATTTGCTAATAAATTAATTTAAAATCCTTTTTTTTCTCATTTTGTCTGTCATAGTTGAAGTGTACCTATGATGAAAATTACAGGCCTCTCTCATCTTTTTAAGTTGGAGAACTTGCACAATTGGTGGCTGACTAAATGCTTTTTTGCCCCACTGTAGTTACGGTAATATATACATTAACCCGTCTCATAGGCTCATTTCACTGGGCAGCTTGCAGCTGGGTTTCTCTTTGTAATCCGTGATAGTTTGCAAGCCCTGCCACATCCGATGAGCATCAGAGTCGGTGTAGTAGGATTCAATCTTAGTCCTGTATTGACGATTTGCCTGTTTGATGGTTCGTCAGAGGGCATAGCGGGATTAGTGTCCAGATTAGTGTTCCGCTCGTTGAAAGCGGCATCTCTAACATTTAGCTCAATGCGGATGTTACCTATTCTCCATGGCTTTGGTTGGAATATGTGCGAACGGTCACTGTGCCAGCATGGTTTGTGGTGGTAAAATTGTTTGCGCAAAATATAGATGAAAACTATATTGGTAAATAGTATGGTCTACACCTTATCATGAGGTATTCTAACTCAGGCGAGCAGAACCTCGAGACCTCCTTAATATTAGAGATTGCTCACCAGCTGTTGTGAACAAATGCATAGAAAATCCAGGTAAAATATTATCCATGTCCTTGTTCTTTTTTTTTACCCCGTTTTCTCCCCAATTTTGTGGTATCCAATTGTTTTAGTAGCTACTATCTTGTCTCATTGCTACAACTCCCATACGGGCTCAGGAGAGAAGAAGGTTGAAAGTCATGCGTCCTCCAATACACAACCCAACCAAGCCGCACTGCTTCTTAACACAGCGCGCATCCAACCCGGAAGCCAGCCGCACCAATGTGTCGGAGGAAACACCGTGCACCTGGCAACCTTGGTTAGCGCGCACTGCACCCGGCCCGCCACAGGAGTTGCTGGTGCTCGATGAGACAAGGATATCCCTACCGGCCAACCCCTCCCTAACCTGGACGACGCTAGGCCAAGATTCTTCAGGTCCTGTTGATAGGATAGTCTCAAATGGATCTTGTTCAGTTTGTTCTCCAGTGATTGTACGTTCGCCAATAGAACAGAAGGTAAAGGTAGATTATTTACTTGCCGCACATCGGCCTCTATATAACTGTCCTGGGTGAGCAGTATGTCCTGTACTGCAGACTCATTGAAGTAACAATCTTCATCCAAATCGAGGTTAGTGATCTCTTTTCTGATGTCCAAAAGCTCTTTTCAGTCATAGGAAACGATGGCGGAAACATTATGTACAAAAAAAGTTAAGATCAGTGCAAAAAAAACCACAACAAATGGCAGAATTGCTCAGACCCCCTTAAAACGTCCACTGTACATTCCAACGCCATTTTGAACATTGAAAAGATCAGCATTAAGATTAGCAAGATCTACTTGCCTTTTCCCAATAGTGATGAAGCCTTCCTTGAGTGGCTGTCATTATGCTGGTGCTGTGTTTGTTTAACACTTGACTGGAACAGCTTTGATTCAGTAACCTCAGGTTACCCCTCATTCACAACCATTTAGCAGGACTTTGAAAAGGACCTGTGATTTCAGGACCCTGTCAATAAGTCACATGTGGAGAGATGAGACTGTTTTCATGGAGAGACCTACTGCTGGGAATAGAGGAAAAGCTCTCCCAGAGTGACGGCTTTGATAGATCCTGTTAGTCAAAAGGTGCTTTAACATGAGTCCTCAGAGTGTGTGACAGGCCCAGTCGATATTGGACTATCATCACTCAGCTCAAATAATGAAACTCTGCTCTCTGACTCCAGTCCCTCTCCTGGAGTTACCTGGCTCAGAGAAAGGGCTTGGTCCTGTTCTAGTTTGGTGTGGGCTCAGTGAAGGCCTCAGTCTTGTTCTAGTCTGGAGTGGGCTCAGTGAACACCTCAGTCCTGTGCTTGTGAAATTAGCTCTAGCTGTTATGAGAGATGAACGGCTATGCATGCTCTCTGATTGGTCAACTTCCTCTCATTAATCAGAGCCAAGATCTAGGACCGAGGAGCTGCAGCCCAACGCACGGCCGCTGACAGCTACTCCAGCCAGAGTTCTCTGGGCTCCTCAGCCATTTACATTTTTGTTATGGACCGATTTGTCTTCTTCTGGGGCAACTTCGTTTCACTGGCTTCATATAATTCTGGCAATTCATAAAAGGCTGCAATATCCAGCAATACCCTTAAGTAATGGATGCTTGCAATCTAATTTGCCCTATTTGAGCTGGCTGAGGGGAACAGCAGAATAACTCCAGAGTGGAGAGTTTTTCGGGAGAATACTTAAGTCCCCGGGGCATTCGCAAGGATACACACAGTCCCTTTATTAAGCACAACAGAGTCTCTGTGTTCAAACCATTCATCAACAGAAACAGGAATGAGCCATTGGCTGGGCTGTAGCTAATATTTCAGAGGCAAACTCAATAGTTTTTCCTTCTTTTTTTTCTTTGGGCTGACCTAGCTAGACTAGACTATGTTGGAGAGCCTCCATTGATTCCAAATGTTGCTAGCTGTTTAACTATGAATTTACAGAGGAGTGTTGCTAGTTGAATAATAGCGTGGCTATGAATGGCTATCCCTTCTTCCATAAATTCTTCTTCATGTCACATGAACCATAATATTGTACCAAACCTGTGGAGGGCCTTTAACACGTGCATCTTTTATTATTTATTTGTTTATTCCTTATTTTACCAGGTGAGTTGACTGAGAATACATTCTGATTTACAACAACGACCTGAGACATAAATGTGTTATTATATAGCCTACAGTCAAGGAGATATTCTTAGATAAACCGCAGATAAAAGGTGAAATAAAAGAAATACATTTTCATGAGAGAGGGGATATATAACAGAGACAGAGGAGAGAGAAGGGATTGGGGTGGTCTCTGTAGGATAGACCCTCTCTCTGTCTCCACAGTAGAGTATAGAGGAGTAAAGCAAAGAGTGTAGGGAGGCCACACAGTCTTATCAGTGTTGTGCTGACTCAGCTGAACTCTCCCTCTGAGAAGCTGATGAGGAGGAATGGCCTCGTGGAGGAGCCGGCGATGTGCATCCATAGCTGTCATCAACTCCATACAGGACTGTTGAGTGAAAACATAATCTAGGCCATGAGACTGCTTCATTGTGCTCTGACCTGTTGATTGTGAGGCATGGTGATTTCAGGAGCTCAGCAGGAACATGTCTATGGAAGCTTTCAGTTCCAGCTGCTGTGGTCTGCCAAGCTGGCTTGGACCTCAGTATTGGAGAGGGGGCGGGAGGTGGATAGGATGGGTTGTTGGCTACTGGCCCATGAATGAATCATGTAGTTGAGAGCCTCAGGGAAGAGTGAACAGGAATATCTAGAGCACTGTGAATATGTGTACTGTGTTGCATGTGCATGTTTCTCTTTCAAGGAGATCAGAGTGAGCCTGAAATTCACAGCCCTACTGTTTGGATGATTTAACTTTTATGTATACTTTTGGGTTCGGAAAATAGTATGAAAATAGCAACCTGTTTAAGTTATTGGGAATGTACAGGTAGATTTGCTTCCTGTACGTGCCCTAATTAATTGTTTACAATCAATGTCCCACTGTCTCAGAAATGGAAAGATTCTGAGATGAAACCTGGATGCTTCAGCAAACCAGCCCCTCAACCTTTCCCCCAGCCACTCAAATAAATACACATGAATTAAAAGTTTAAAAAAAGCAATGATTTGTATATTATTTGATTGCAGTTTGTGGACCGAATCCATATTTATGTGCGTCTGTCAGCATTCTTTGCCTTCAGCATTTTGTGCTGAGCTGTAAATCGAATTCTGTCATGGTAGATCTCTTTGACAGAAAGCTAAGTAAGTGAAAGGATCTAAAATTAATTGAACAGGTTGAACCGAGATCAGCATATAATACTGAATATGAGTGATATTTAGCAAATTAAAGCACACATGACACCTGGCAGTTCAGTGGAATATTGATGGGGCCTTAAGGGAGAGCGAAACACATTGTTTGTATTTGAACTTCTTTGTGTATTGACTATATTGTGAGGTCTGATATGTTATTATTGAGTAATATGAATTACGGTTCAGCTTTTTCTACCTTGATTAACTATTGATGCTGTCTATCAGACACAATTTCACCAAACATCGTAATCTCTACTTGGCTCAGAATCGTACCGCAGCATTATTGATATCAATAGGATTGCAATTGGTGGTCTGAAATAGCCTGAAATAACACCATTGACAGTAATTAATAATAGATAAGCAACAACATAAAACTGAAGCTCACAATAACACACGTTCCCCTGTTCCCCTGAATGTTCTCTGAGAACGTTTGCAGTGTTTTGCCATTGAGGAATCAATTGATCTGTCAGATTTCTTAACTAAACCCTGTATCATCAACAGCTTTGCTTTAATCTTACTGATACCGTCTTTGCAAATACAAGATCACATTTCACTAACATACACACACAATGCCCTTTGGTAATGTAGAATAACCAGGACTGATTGGAAGAGATACCTTGTACTGTCAACAAATCAGAACAAAAGCAGCAACAAAATGAAAGTAGCATCTCCAGAAAACCATTGTAACATTTGGCTAAAGGAAACAGTTTGAATGGGATGTCATCAAGTAAAACAAAAGGATTTAGCTCAACAGCCTTAATGGGATCCACTTATCAGCTATTGATTGACAGAAAGAGAGTTGAGGTGTCAGCAGAGAGCTAATAAGGCTAAGCCACTCTCTCCAGGGCCGCACTCCAGTGGTGTAAGTATAAATACTTGGAAGTACTATTTAAGTCGTTTTTGGGGTATCTGTACACTACTTTACTATTTATATTTTTGACAACTTTTACTTTTACTCCACTACATTAATGAAAATAATGTACTTTTTACTCCATACATTTTCCCTGATACTCAAAATGACTCGTTACATTTTGAATGCTTAGTAGGACATGAAAATGGTCCAATTCACGCACTTATCAAGAGGGAATCCCTGGTCATCCCTACTGCCTTGATCTGGCGTACTCACTAAACATAAATGCTTTGTTTGTAAATTCTGAGTGATTGTTGGCTATCCGTAAATAAATACAAATATTTATACTTTTGATATTTATATTTGAGCAAATACATTTACTTTCGACACGTAAGTGTATTTAAAAGCAGATACTTTTAGACTTTTACTCAAGCAATATTTTACTGGGTGACGTTCACTTTTACTTGAGTCATTTTCTATTTCGGTATCTTTATCAATTGAGCATGGCTCAATGCCAGTCACATGTCAAAATTGTACACTCCCAAAAGAGAAGACACTGTAAACTCTCTTTACAAAATGCAAAGGACGGGATATACCTGCTAATCACTACACTTCCTCAATGACTGTGTTGTATCTACAGTATACAGGTATTCATTCGCTCTAATCAACTACTGGGGGAGTGTTTAAGAGCAATTAAAACAGCTAGAAATTATATTGATCACAGACATAGCCATTAGTCCTTATCTAGGCTCCTCAATTACCCAGAAACCCCCTCACAACTTTCCTCTATAAAGGCTCATGTGTGAACACTGAAGAGTGAGGAGTAGGCGGGAATAAAGCTTTCATTAATTCAACTGTGGGGTCTTATGTATAACATTTACAGTCAGTATTGTATACATGACACATGATTCTGGAGGCTAAAGAAGCAATTTAAATGCATTGCATTATAGAGAGTGTGTTGGCAGAGGATCGATTCTAACACTGGAATATGCAATGCAATGCTGATGTGTGGACTAGGTCACATTACTGGTAAGTAGCGGTGAGCGACTCAGTGAATAGACATGCTTCTACTCTTTAAGTTAAACTAGTAAGATTTACTCACTATTCAGGACATACCCACTATGTCTACATTATTCAGTGTAGGTCCATCTGCTAAATGTGGGTCATCGAAGGGAAACCTACAATGGAAGACATGGAAAATAAGAGTTGAAACTATTCAGTTTTTCATATACACTGAACAAAAATATAAACGCAACATGGAACACTTTCAAAGATTTTACTTAGTTACAGTTCATGTAAGGAAATCAGTCAATTGAAAAAAATTCAATAGGTCCTAATCTATGAATTTCATATGACTGGGAATATGTTGGTTACAGATACCTTAAAACAAAGTTTGGGGTGTGGATCAGAAAACCAGTCAGTATCTTGTGTGACCTCCATTTGCCTCAGGCAGTGCAACACATCTCTTTTGCATAGAGTTGATCAGGCTGTTGATGTTGTCCCACTCCACTTCAATGGCTGTGTGAAGTTGCTGGACATTGACGGGAACTGGAACACACTGTCGTACATGTTGATCCAGAGCATCCCAAACATGCTCAATGGGTGACATGTCTGGTGAGTATGCAGGCTATGGAAGAACTCAGACATTTTCAGCCATCAGGAATTGTGTACAGATCCTTGTGACATGGGGCCGTGCATTATCATACTGAAACATGAGGTGATGAATGGCACGACAATGGGCCTCAGGATCTCGCCACAGCATCTCTGTGGATTCAAATTGTCATTGATAAACTGCAGTTGTGTTAATTGTTCGTAGCTTATGCCTGCCCATACCATAACCCCACCACCACCATGGGGCACTTTGGTCACAACGTTGACATCAGCAAACCGCTAGCCCAGGCGATGCCACTTCTCCAGCGTACCAGTGGCCATCGAAGGTGAGCATTTGCACACTGAAGTCGGTTACGAAACAGAACTACAGTCAGGTCAAGACCTGGTGAGGATGACAAACATGCAGATGAGTTTCCCTTAAACAGTTTGTGACAGTTTGTGCAGAAATTCTTCCGTTGTGCAAACTCACAGTTTCATCAGCTGTCTGGGTGGCTGGTCTCAGACAATCCCGCAGGTGAAGAAGCCAGATGTGGAGGTCCTGGGCTGGCGTGGTTACATGTGGTCTGTGGGTTGTGAGTTCGGATGTACTGCCAAATTCTCTAAAAACGACGTTGAAAGCGGCTTTAAGTAGATAAATTAATATACAATTCTCTGGCAACAGCTATGGTGGACTTTCCTGCAGCCAGGATGCCAATTGCACACTCCCTCAAAACTTTGGGACTATGGCATTGTGTTGTGTGACAGAACTGCACATTTTAGAGTGGCCTTTTATCCCCAGCACAAGGTGCACCTGTGTAATGTTCATGCTGTTTAATCAGCTTCTTGATATACCACACCTGTCAGGTGGCCATAAGACTCCTGAACAGCTAATCAAAGTGCTACCCAGACTATTTGCCCCCCCCACCCCGTCAATGCTTGCGCTACTCTCTGTTATTATCTATTCCTAGTCACTTCAATAACTCTACCTACATGTACATATTACCTCAATTACCTCGACACAGGTGGCACGCACATTGACTCTGTACCGGTACCCCCTGTATATAGCTCCGCTTTTGATATTTACTGCTGCTCTTTAATTATTTGTTAATCTTATCTCTTACTTTTTGGGGGGTATTTTCTTAAAACTGCATTGTTGGTTAAGGGCTTGTAAGTAAGCATTTCACCTGTTGTATTCGGCGCATGTGACAAATAAAATTTGATTTGATTAGATGTGACATTGTTCTTTCTCAAGATTCCCGAGCATGAGATGTCACAGGGGATGTTCAGGGCAGGCCTCTGCACTCCAGTTATGAATGTGTCTCCATTTGCCAAATGGACAAATTGTATGATACACCAAGAGCAACTGACAGCAAAAGAGTTGCCCACAGAACTCGAAGATATACTGTCGCAGGTAACTTCGATTGCAAACTACGTCAAACCACATCCACATGCCTGTTCGCAAAACTATGTGGCGATCAGAGCATGACAATGTTCTATTTTTCACCGAGGCTTGCTGGTTATCGGGGGGGGGGGGGTGTTGGAAATATTTTTCACATTGACAGAGGCAATGTTGTAATGTAAAAAAATGTTGCTCCTTGCCTATGTAACAAACATTCTTCGGAAACTGAATGAACTGAACGCAAGCATACAAGGGAAATACAAAAACATTCTACAGATGAGTGACTGAATCAGTGGATTCAGAGGAAATAATTCTTATTGGACCTACTTCCCAATCTGTTTCACTGTGATCCTGGCTCAGTTAAGATGCCCGTAAGTGACATTGAACAGCTGATTGAACAGCTGTCATGTCACCAAATGCATTCACGGGTCACTACGGAGGAGTTTTGGTTCCTGACAAAGGGAATACCCTGCTATCTCCCTCTGAGCATTCGAAACAACTGGGAACTGGGAAATCTCCGACTTCAGTGCATTTAAGACAACTGGGAACTGTCATTCAACTCTGAATTCCAACTCATAAATTGTGTCTCTGTCTAGGGCTCCGACATTCCGACCTGGAGATCACTTACGTCATGATTTGACCTTGTATTTTTCAGAGTTCCCAGTTGTCTTGAAAGCACTATAAAACTCATGGTACCCTTCGTCAGGTAATATCTGCGTGAAGATGGATTCAGTGCTTTCGTCTGCATTAAAAGCAAATATTGATCCAGGTTGGATGTGACTAGGTCTGTGGTGGTGACCGTATTACCACCACACCAGGGGTCAAAATCCACGTGACCACGTGAGTAATTAGGCTTCTCCAAGCTCTGATGCAGCTGATGGTCATTAATAGCTTACCAAACTTGCTAACTAGCTGGTACGCAGAACTCTATTGTCCCTATAATTACGCTGACATCAATGCAAATGTATTCAAAAATCTAATCAAACACTTCACCAGAGCCCATGAGCTCATGTTGCGCAACATTTCAATAGGCAGTGCAATTGCGTGAGAAAACTGAATGATGGCCTCTCCTAAAAATAGGAGGATCAGCTTTCTATAGGATATATTTATTTCTCAACTTTCCTAAAATTAAGCACATTGCTTTTTCAGTTAAAGTCGGAAGATGACATACATCTTAGCCCAATACATTTAAACTCAGTTTTTCACAATTTCTGACTTTTAATCCTAGTAAAAATTATCTGTTTTAGGTCAGTTAGGATCACCACTAATTTTAAGAATGTGAAATATCAGAATAATAGCAGAGAAAATTATTAATTTCAGCTTTTATTTCTTTCATCACATTCCCAGTGGGTCAGAAGTTTACATACACTCAATTAGTATTTGGTAGCATTGCCTTTAAATGGTTTAACTTGGGTCAAATGTTTCAGATAGCCTTCCACAAGCTTCCCACAATAATTTGGGTGAATTTTGGCCCATTCCGCCTGACAGAGCTGGTGTAACTGAGTCAGGTTTGTAGGCCTCCTTGCTCGCACACACTTTTTCAGTTCTGCCCACAAATGTTCTATGAGGTAAGGGCTTTGTGATAACCACTCTAATACCTTGAATTTGTTGTCCTTAAGCCATTTTGCCTCAACTTTGGAAGTATGATTGGAGACATTGTCCATTTGGAAGACCCACTTGCGACCAAGCTTTAGATAAATCTACATCATTTTCCTCCCCCATGAAGCCATCTATTTTGTGAAGTGCACCAGTCTCTCCTTGCAGCAAAGCACCCCCACAACATGATAATGCCAACACCATTCTTCATGGTTGGGATGGTGTTCTTCAGCTTGCAAGCCTACCCCTTTTCCCCTCCAAACATAACAATGGTCATTACGGCCAAACAGTCCTATTTTTATTTCATCAGACCAGTGGACATTTCTCCAAAAAGTAGGATCTTTGTCCCCATGTGCAGTTGCAAACTGTAGTCTGGCTTTTTTATGGCGGTTTTTGAATCAGTGGCTTCTTCCTTGCCGAGCAGCCTTTCAGGTTATGTCGATATAGGACTCGTTTTACTGAGGATATAGATACTTTTGCACACGTTTCCTCCAGCATCTTCACAAGGTCTTTGCTGTTGTTCTGGGATTGATTTGCACATTTCGCACCGAAGTACGTTAATCTCTAGGAGACAGAATGTGTCTCCTTCCTGAGCGGTATGACGGCTGCATGGTCCCATGGTGTTTATACTTGTGTACTATTGTTACCTTCAATCCTTGCTCCCGAGGATGAACAAGACTTGTGGAGGTCTACATTTTTTTCTGAGGTCTTGGCTGACTTCTTTTGATTTTCCCATGATGTCAAAGAAAGAGGCACTGAGTTTGAAGGTAGGCCTTGAAATACATCCAGAGGTACACCTCCAATTGCCTCAAATAATTTCAAAAAGCCATGAAATCATGTTCTTGAGTTTTCCAAGCTGTTTAAAGGCACAGTCAACTTAGTATATGTAAACTTCTGACCCACTGAAATGTGATACAGTGAATTATAAGTGAAATAATCTGACTGTAAACAATTGTTGAAAAAATTACTTGTGTCATGCACAAAGTAGATGTCATAACCGACATGCCAACCAAAGTGTATGTAAACTTCCGACTTCAAATGTATTTACAACAGGAATATAGCCTACCTGGCTGGTATGAAAAATAACCTCCATTCGCCATTTAAGTGCATAGATAACATGTGATTTTTCCCGCTTACCCTATCAAAACAAATTTCAAACATATATTATTTAGTATATGTAAAGACAAGATTAAATAAAATAATAGTCTTATTTTTGACAATATTAGCCTATCACTTGTGAATGATGCCCGGCATAAGAAACTTTTTCCAATCATAGTCGCACACCTCATGTAGCCTAGCTGTCTACTCGTCGCCGGTTTTATAACCAGAGGTCCTGGCAAGTATCATTATGCGCACCTGCTCCTCATAATTAGGCTCACCTGGACTACATTTCCTCTCTCATTACCTCCCCTATATCTGGCACTCCCTATGTCCGTACGCTATGTCGGTCTATGTCCGTGCACTTGCTGTTGTTCTATGTCCGTGCACTTGCTTCTCGTTTCCCAGTGTCATCGTTACACTAGCCCATAGGTCAACTGTTACGCTCGTCGTTTGAATGAGGAGACCAAGGTGCAGCGTGGTAGGCGAACATCTTACTTTTATTAAAATGAACACCGAAAAACAACAAAATACAAAACGAAGGTAAAGTTCTGCAGGCCACACAGTACCTATACAAAATCAATATCCCACAAACTAAGGTGGGAAATAGGCTGCCTAAGTATGATCACCAATCAGATACAACGATAGACAGCAGCTGCCTCTGATTGGGAACCATACCAGGCCAAACAAAGAAATAGGAAAACTAGATTGCCCAACCTAGTCACACCCTGACCTAACAAAAATAGAGAATAAATAGGATCTCTAAGGTCAGCGCATGACACCAACATGTTTTAATAAGGTTTGTAACACAACTAAAGTGGCCAAATAACTTCTTAAAATTAAGCACATGAATCCGCTTTACAATGGGTGTAGAGCCTAACTGGCATACATAAGCAGAGAGTGAGTTTCAAGTTTGGGGAAGATCATTTTCATCATAACAATTCACCTTTATAATTAAAGCATTACATGCATAATTACATTTGTGTTCACTTTTGATAATGGTGTTTTCCGCTAATGGAACATATGTGCTTATAGCCTGCTACCATTGCTACACTTATAATGTAAAGAAATAGCCTCATAGTTTATACAAATTTTAAGCTAAACATTCTGTTCTGTTGCGTCAGCCACATTGCGTGAAAAATGTTTTTTGATGCTAGTGGTTGTATTAATTTGGGATCGCATCCCACAACTGTCCCAGACTACTCACAGAAGAGAATAGGTCGACCTTTGTACTATGGAGGATAGTAGATTGACAAGGGCTAGTGCTTTTGCTATTCATCAGGCCTACTCATATTGTTGGCTGACAAAGTAATTGTGGACAGTTCTTCCAATATCTTCAATATGCACCTCGGAAGCAGATAAGGACACGCACAGTTCCATCCCAGATATGTCTGTTTTCACTTCTAGCCTGTAAGAAAGACCCGATCACGTGATGTAGTGCACAACGGCCACTGGCCGCAAAGTGCATGGATTTATTTTAGGGTGCATTACGACCACACAAAGGGGATGTCGCCGTGAAATTCTAGGCATTATCAAGTGCTTGTCAAATTGTGAATGAGTGACTGATGTAGTGTGTACAGCCTTCGCAAAAAAACTAAGCAGAGCTCATGCCTTTCAAGCAACTTTTTTCAAATCATCATTAGAGTCGCATCATGCAGCCTTACAATGTATTAAAAATCAAAACATGTAGCCCATCGTTTGTAGAACAACTAAAGTTGCATTAATAACTCTAAATTAAGCATATAGTGTTGGGTACTAACTTCAAAACATGTTACCATATCAGAATGGAGGGTATGGAAATCTACTGTGTGAGAAAGGGGAGTGCAGGAAGAACATGTTATTGTTAAATCTCAAGTATTTTATGGAGAGGAGCAGGGCCACAGTCTGGTTCCAGTCAACAGATAAAGTAGGACAGCCATGAGTTGGGGAGGAGTGAGGAATTTGGGCAGGGACTAGGTCAGATGAAGTGAGAAATAACAGGCATCACTAAAGTCCTGTCTAGCAACAGAGATGTATTGGCTGTCCAGATGTTCAAGGAGACTCAGCATAAGAGGAAGGTATAAATATACGGGCTAGTATAAACACGTCTTTGTTTTATGCAGTTGTGTGACCCAGTGGGTGAATAAACGTGGTTTGAGCTTTACTAGTCGTCCGTGAGTTGTACTTTTGTTTATTCAGAATCTAAGAATAGGAATACCTATTTCTTTGTTAACTGCTCAACACAGAATAGCTGCATGTGCGCACTCCTTCAAATCGTTAGGAGAAAATATCCTTTCTATTTTATTCCGCTTTGTTCAGTTGTATTCTTCATACTATAGAATAATTCCACGGAATTCTAAGTAAGCAAATCTTGTCTGCTAAATGAACTAGTGTAGCCCACAGCCATTTGGCATAGACCTAACATAAGGACTATTCCGAGTGTGCTATTCTGTTCTTCTGAAATAGACTATATTTTCTTCATATCATGCTTCTTTAGAGCTGTCTAAAATAAATAATGATTTATTGTGAAGGTGTAGGATATATTACATGGACTCATTAGACTTTTTAAAACATAGATGTTCCTAAGGGCTGCATCAGTGGCTTTTAGGCTGTGTGGAAGCCAGGAGATGCTACATTTGTTTATGTTAACGGTCAATTACCGTGAGATCGGCAGTTATTTTCTTGACAATCACCGGCTGACGAAATGTTGTGACCGCCACAGCACTAGATGTGACAGGGGAGATGGGGTGAGCACTGTTGACCACGACCCCTGACTTTGAGAAGCTCTGACGCGTCATGCATCAAGCAAACCCATCTCATTAGTGGTGGTGAGATAAGATACATTGTCAGACTAATTTGCAATTGACTGTCATTGCCCCACATTATAAGTATGTGATGGTCTGTTTGTCAATTGACTGCCATAACCCCAAATACAAAAGTAAATATCGGCTGTTAATAATAAATTTAAAAAAGATCACATTGTTGGGGTCCTGAAAATGTACAGATACCAAAATGTGTTCATGGGCCCAAAAAGTTTGGGAACCCCTGCATTAACTCCTTATATCCCGGTACATTGTTCACCAAATAACAATATACCTTGTCTCTTGGCACAAGATAAACTGATAGGCCAAGTGGCACATCTAGGCTTAGGAATCATCATTTCAGACACATGACAAAACACAGAAATCATAACAGGCCCGAGCTAGGAACGCCCCGTAAAGCAGGAAATGCCAGCCCGTGGTCATCCATTTCCGTTAGTCTTTAATCTGAGGAGGGAGCCGCTTGTTGTTGCTGTTGTTTGGGCCCAGCTGCAGGGTAATTAATGGCACTGCTCAGACAGGAGCAGATGAAGAACGGGGAGAGGAATAAAGGTGAGGGATTGAATTGGAGACGCTGAGAGATCGAACAGGCTTACACGTCCGTCAGCACACAGATATTGATATAGTTCACTTGGGCATGGCCGACGTGAGCTGTTTCCCTGAGAGCGGAACCCAAGCAGCCAGAGTCAGGGGAGGAACACAGTAGCACTACCTCATTGTGTGGCTCTGGGCCACTATCTCACACCACACTGGACTCAAACTGTCTGGGTTGTTCTGGAGCACTTCATCCACTAGACCAGGGATGGGCAACTTTGATGGGGGTAGGGGCCACAGAAAATCAGAACTCTTCAGGGACACAGTGGCTCACGGGTCTGCGTACCCACATCCATACCCACACATGCAGTCAGAACCGGCCGGAGCCTTTTGGTGTCCTAACCTGAAATTTTGTTGCCCACCTCCTCTCACACATTGGAGTTTTATTTCCTGCAAAGGTAACTAGCAGAATATTGCTATGTGATGCTATTTTCCGAAGTCTAGAGACTCTTTTGTAAACATTTCTGGTCCATTTCAGCTGCCGGGCTGTCTGCAGAGAGAGAGGTAACAGGGAAAGTGAAGAGAAAGAGCCAGCCAGTAGGAAGAAGGGAGAGGTGTCTGGTGCAGTTCAGAACTTTAGTAATGGTGTTTACGTAGAAAAGTATATTCTGGCCCAGTATGTGCCCGAGTCTGTGAGTGTGCATTCATGTGTGTGTGTGTGTGTGTGTGTGTGTGTGTGTGTGTGTGTGTGTGTGTGTGTGTGTGTGTGTGTGTGTGTGTGTGGGTGTGGGTGAGGGTGAGTAAGCAGGAGAGAAAGAGTTGTGTTGATGGGAGGATGCAGTGAAGAAGAAGACTGGAGGAGCAGATGGTGTTGAATTCTCAGTGTTTATTTCCAGAGAGTTCAGTCTTTACGGCTCATATACTGACTTAATTATGAGACAGAGGGAATGAACCCCTGGAAGAGAGATTTAAAAAGGGAAGAAAATCTTCATTAAGCCCACCAGGTGCTAGCAGCACTGATAAAAAATGACTTTGCAATCCCCCCATGATCCCTTAAACTTTAACAATACAGTGGTTGTAGAAGAAGTCACAATAGGTAATACATTGATTTGTACAACAGTAGTTAACAACAATATATGTTTGTGAGGGCCTTCAATTGGGGCAAGTAGAAATTATAGTAAATATAAAACACCCACTAAAGTAAAAACAAACAAACATTGATATCAGACAGTACTGCAGAGTAGATCAGGAAGATGATTGGAAATAAAATAAAAAACACTATTCGACAACATCCCTTTACAAAACAATCAAGACCTCACTGCAGTAGCTACCTAATTTGGACCTTTTTGATGTGCGATTGCTCACAAATAGAACAGGTTTCGTGTCATTTTATCGCTGTGTTGTTCTTCACAGAATTAAATAAACGAGGGCGGGATTGTGAAATAATCGTTCTTTATGGAGATTCTATCCACAGTCACAAATATTCCACATACATTATGGGAATATGGGATATTTGAGGAAACAAAGCTGAGTTATGCGTTGATTTCGAGTTAATTAACATTTTACTCCACAAGAGAAAAATTGCTTTTAAAATCAATAGTAAAATAGAAGTAGAATTGAAGGAGTCACAATATTGGTACCACAAAGAACTATCCTTTATGAATCATGAACAGAGTAAGGCTTACCCTCAAGTCTTTAGGGGGTAAAATACATCCAGTGCTTCTATTCATCTTGTTCTATGGCCTAATGCATGGGTGTCAAACTCTGGCCCGTGGGCCAAATTTGGCCCGCAGGGTAATTATATTTGGCCCGCGAGACAATACCAAATTACTACTAGAGCTGGCCCGCTGGTATTATACAGCGCATTCACCACTAATACTACGAATCCCATAATGCTCTGCTGTTTTCGCGCGCCAATCAGGACAGGACCCAGAAACGCTCTCTCCTCTGTGACAGTAGTCATAGCAACATAGACGCTACAACTGTCAGCGAGCTAACCCTTCCCAAAAATGGCGAAAAGAAAGGCAGAAAACAGGAGCTTTCTGGACAAGTGGGAGGCAGAATATCTGTTTACATATGTAAAAGACAAACCTGTTTGTCTTGTTTGTGGAGTCAACGTGGCTGTAAGTAAGGAGTACAACATTAGACGACACTATGAAACGAAACACCATGACAAATACAAGGACCTGGACATGACTCAAAGGAACCAGAAAGTAGAGGAGATGAAAATAAGTTTGGTTTCACAACAGAATATGTTTAAAAAAGCCACATCACAAAGCGAGGCTGCTGTAAAGGCTAGTTATATAGTGGCAGCAGAGATCGCAAAATCAGCCCGGCCCTTTAATGAGGGAGAGTTCATGAAAAAGTGCATGATGAAGGTTTGTGACCTCGTATGCCCAGAGAAAAAACAAGCATTTTCAAACGTGAGCCTGAGCAGGAACACAGTAGCTGATCGCACATGCGATCTTGCCACCAATCTGTATGACCAGCTGATGGAAAAGGGAAAAGATTTTGTTGCGTTCTCCCTCGCTGTGGATGAGAGCTGCGACGCATCTGATACTGCTCAGCTGTCAGTCTTCATCCGTGGAGTGGACTCAAATCTGTGTGTTACGGAGGAGCTATTAGGATTCAAATCAATGCATGGCACAACCACAGAAAAGGAAATCTTTGAGGAGGTTTCCAAATGTGTAACTGAAATAAAGCTGCCGTAGGATAAACTCGTTGGATTAACGACAGATGGTGCGCCAGCGATGTGCGGTAAAAAGAGTGGACTGGTGGGCATAGTTCGGGAGAAGATGCGGGAAGAGAACTGTGCAGGTGAGCTAACTGTTTACCACTGCATCATACATCAGGAAGCACTGTGTGCCAAAGCCCTAAAGATGGAACATGTTATGACCACAGTAACACAGGTAGTTAACTTTATAAGAGCCAAAGGTCTAAATCACCGCCAGTTTAAATCTTTTCTGGAGGAGTGTGGTTCGGAATACGCAGACGTGCCGTATCACACAGAGGTGAGATGGCTAAGCAGAGGAAAAGTACTGAACAGATGTTTCGAGCTGCGTGAGGAAATATGTCAATTCCTGGAAACCAAAGGGAAGGATACAGCAGAGCTCCGGGAGCAAAAGTTCCTGTGTGAGCTGGCCTTTCTCTGTGACATCTCGAGCCATCTCGATGCGCTGAACCTGCAGCTTCAGGGGCGGGGGCGCATCATCACAGACATGTACGCTGCAGTGAGGGCCTTCAAAACTAAACTGTGCCTGTGGGAGAATCAGATGCTGCAAGGAAACCCTTGCCATTTTCCCTGCTGCCAATCCATAAAAGCGCAGATCTCTACTGCCGTGTTCCCATGCGCACAGTTTGCTGAAAAACTCAGTGTTCTCGCCGCTGAGTTTAGCCGGCGATTTGCCGACTTCGATGCCCAGAAATGCAAGTTTGAACTGCTTAGTAATCCCTTCGCCGGTTGATGTGGAAAATGCACCAACCAACATCCAAATGGAGCTGATTGAACTCCAGTGCAACGACACGCTGAAGTCAAAGTATGATGCTGTGGGCGCCGCACAGTTTCCACGGTTCATCCCTGACACAATGCCTCAGCTCCGCACCCAAGCTGCTCAGATGCTCTCCATGTTCGGCAGCACTTATCTATGCGAGCAACTTTTCTCCTCGATGAAGATGACCAAAACAACTCACAGGAGACGTCTGAATGATGAACATCTTCGCTCGATACTGAGGATTTCTTCAGCTCAGAGCTTGAGCCCAGACATTGATGAACTAGCATCCAAGAAGAGATGCCAGGTATCTGGCTTGGGCACATCAGATTAGACCAGTGTGCAATAATTAACGTTTTCTTTATGCACTTTTTCTTGCTACAAGGCATGGGCTTGAATGGTTGATTGATTTATTATCATTTTATTTGTAAAATTATTAGCCAGTGGAAAAAGTTTATTTTGGTATTTAAATCAGAAGGCTGCAAATAGAAAAGAGGCATACAATTTTTATTTAAATTTTATTTATTTAATTTTTTCATTTGAAATTCGATTTTGCATGTCTCCACTATTAAATTATATATTGTATGGTAATAAGCGATGCTTGTTCCATATTCAATGTTAAAGCAAAACTTGTTTGGGTCCATATTAAAAGGTTAATTTGTTCAATGTTGGCCCGTGACTTTGTTCAGGTTTTACATTTTGGCCCACTGGGTATTTGAGTTTGACACCCCTGGCCTAATGTGTTCCACTACATGGTACTGTTTTGGAGAGGCTGAGATTCATGGGAATCCCGTAGCCTGCTGGATTATGCTTATGTCACCTTGGTCAAGATAGAGGAATGTGATAATGGGATCCTCTACTCATCATCATATTTTAATGCACAGAAGATGCTGCCACAAGAATCTCAGCCAATGCTTAAAATGGGATGCTTATTCTGATGCTTGCTCTGCAACTGTTGACTTGTGATTAACGCTGAGTGAAAATGTTCAGTGAGAGAATGAGGGGATATTCAGAGAGACCATATACAGTATTTTCCAGGACATTTGCCAGGTCAATTTGTACTTCACACATTTGTATTTCATATGTATACAACTTGGTGAAGCAGAGTGGGAGTTGCAGTAGTGCGTTTCAGTGCTGTCTGAGGGAACGAGAGTTCAATGCCCTCGACTTGTCTGTATGAGCTCAAACTCTGTGCTACATTATTAATACCTTGTTCAGCAGACAGTTATGATTTTTTTTTTCTCCTCTGCAACATCCAACCTTATTCTCTTCCATTGAATTAACTGGATGTCAGTAAAAGAGCACTGCTAACAGTCACAAATACACACATGCACACACACTAACAAACACACACAAAGACTGGCATATACTACATCCTCTATTTCCTCTGATGTAATATGGAAAGGGGCATACCTAGTCAGTTGTCCAATGGAAATGTGTCATCCGCATTTAACCCAGCCCCTCTGAATCAGAGAGGTGCACGGGGCTGCCTTAATCGACATACAAGTCTTCGGCGGCCGGGGAACAGTGGGTTAACTGCCTTGCTCAGGGGCAGAATTATTTTTTACCAAATCAGCTCGGGATTCAATTCAGCAACCTTCCGGTTACTGGCCCAAAGCTCTAACCACTAGGCTACCTGCCGCCCCATGATATACAGAATTAAGGCACATGGTCACATAGTGCAGTCTATCACTACAGAGAAACATATGTGGTAACCTTATTTTGTCCAGAGAGGAAGAAAATCCATAGTTTAATGTTATCAGACATCCTACTATCAGCCAAGTACTGATCTAGACAAATAGCCAACTAAAGGAGGCAGATTAAAAGTGTGTGTGTGTGCTCGCGCGCGTGTGTACACATGCGAGACAGAGTGTGAGAGAGCGAAAGAGAGGCCTCAAAATACAAACTCATATTAAACTAAATGACCTAAAAAAGAAACCGCAGACTTTGCGAATGACTTAAAGCTAGAATCCTTAATTGAAACAAGATCAAAGCGGTCACCTCACCTCAGTTTTGGCAAAAAGCTGAGAGATAAAATGTAAACACTCAAATTCATAGAGCTATGGATGCAAGGATGTCAAAATGATAGTTTTACCCATGTTTTTACCCTATATAAAGTTAGTTTACATTTACATTGCTTACAAAAATGACTGTAAAACAAGCTTCTTTTTTGATTTCTGATGGCATGGCAGTTGAAGTAAGCTCATGAAGCATTTCTAAGTTATATTCTTCAAGAATCAATGGGTATATATCAATATATCAAGTCCAAAATGGATGTAGCAACTAAGGATTCTAGCTTTAAGGACAAATTTGGCTGGCATTTAGAGATTGGATTACTTTTACAGCGGTCTATTACCCACAAATTGATGTGGACAAAAGCAAGTCAGGCATGGCCATTACAAAAGGAAATAGGTCATTTAGCAAAATTAGAAAGCTGGTGTAAATACCACACAACAAAATGCCACAGCCCTTTTTCACTTGAAACATATCTGAGAATTACAATCCGTGAAGAGAATTCCTATGCTCATAATTCACTGTACCTATACATTGACGTGATTTAAGACAACAGCAGCAGCAGTCTGCAAAACTCGCTATGTGAACTCCTTTATCTCCAACGTTTGCGTATAATTAGCTGTTTAAAAAATCCCCAATGGTAAATCACATTTCATGGACAAGTAATCTGAGGTTGATGATGGTTCTCAAGGTAAACTGTCTTTCACAAGAAGAATATGAAAATGTACAATTCATATATGAATAAATAATGTTTGGAAACACTTTCATTGAAAGAACTCTCACCAGAAGCACACGCGTTTAACTTTAGCCACCACGGGACACCCACTAATGGATGAGTGTTGTACTTATTATCATCCACATTGTTGCTATCTAAAACGACACAAGGCGAGACCCAGATGCAGACACAGGAGGCAGATGGTTATAGTCTATTTATTGAACAACGAGGGGCAGGCAAGAGGCAGGTCGAGGACAGACAAGAGTTCATAACCAGGTCAGAGTGCAAAGGGTACAGGGCGGCAGGCAGGCTCGAGGTCAGAGGCAGGCAGAATGGTCAGGCAGGCAGGCTCAGTGTCAGGGCAGTCAAAAGGTCAGAACTGGAAGGACTAGAAAAGAGAGACTAGCAAAAACAGGCGCTTGGAAAAACGCTGGTTGACTTGGCAAGACAAGACAGACTGGCAACAGACAAACAGAGAAGACAGGTACCCTGATACACTGAGGGTAATAGGGAAGATGGGTGACACCTGGAGGAGGGTGGAGACAATCACAAGGACAGGTGAAACTGATCAGGGTGTGACACCATCCAACCGTAAAATGGCACTGTGAACTTGATTTGCATTGAGCTGGGTTAATCAACTTAAATGACCTAACTGACACTAAAAAATGCAAATGCCAGTTATGTACAGGCATGCTAATGGATCAAATGGATTTTTTTTTTCTGTCATCAGAATATAATTAATAAAATGTCACTATGTATTCTAGCTGAAATGAACCTATTAGTTTTATTGAGAATGTTCCATGATGACCAAAGGCATGTACCAGTACTCAACCTACATATCAAAACACTACTACAAGAACATGTCCTGTGCACTATTAGAAGAAAAGGTGCTATGTAGAACCTAAAGGGGTTCTTCAGCTGTCCCCTCGGAGAACCCTTTGAAGAACCATTTTTGGTTCCAGTTAGAACTCTTTTGGTTAAAGGTAGAACCTTTTGCACAGACATGGAACTTAAAAGTGTTTTACCTGAAACAAAAAAGGTTTTGACTTGGAACCAAAAAGAATTATTCTATGGGGACAGTCGAAGAGCCCTTTTTGAACACTTTTTTCTAAGTGTGCCTACATCCTATCCCTTGTTCCTATTGCAATTCCATGGGTCTATATTTAATTTCTACTTTTTTTTACAATCTCCCAATTCATTTCATGTCTCCTTCTCTTTGTAACGACTTTCCTCTTCTTTTTTTTTTTTTTAAACTCTGTTTATTAAGTTTTGAACTTACATACACACAGACAAGACAAAGCAATATAAATAATATACTCAACTAGAAAAAAAAATACAAATAAAAAAAATAGCTTTAAAGATACCATACTTTAGACAAGTTAAACACACCAGGTAGAAGGCTACAGAGGTTAAAGGGCAATCTATAGTACAGGGACAGAGCAAACACCTCACCATTGTTCCTGTAAACAGTCAAGGGATAAGGGTGGAGAAATGCAACCACTCACAGACAGTCATGGCCACAGACCGACCATCCACTGGACAAAAAAAAGTTTACAATGCTTTAAAATAAAAAAATAAAATGATTATTCATGTAGGCGTGAACAAAAAATGTAAAAATAACTGGGAAAAACAAGCTCACACTTCAGTCTCTGCCTGGGCAAGATGAACAAGGCATCTGCGGACCACAATCAATAAGCACATGGACCTTAATACCCCCCCCCCAGCAAAAACACAGAGAGAAGCTCCTCCAACCCTTAAGTCACAGACTTATTTTAGTATTAATTGGAATGCCATCAGAGGATGGACTGTTTAAAGTAAGACCGGAATGGAGCCCAAGCCTCATCAAACAGTTTGGGGTTCCCACGTGAATTGAATTGAATTTTTTCTAGTTTCAGAGAGCACAACACATCCCTCACCCAATATTTATAAGATGGGGGAGCTGCCATCTTCCAGTTCTGTAGTATTAGCCGTCTAGCTAAAAGAGTTGTATAAGCAACAGTGTCCGACTGGATTCTTGATAGGGGGGTACCCATGGGCAGTACTCCAAAAAGGGCTGTAAGGGGAGACGGATCTATAACAGTGTCACACATATCAGAGAAACATTTAAATATTAATTCCCAGAAACCTGACAGTTTATGACAGCCCCAAAACATATGCAACAGTGTGGCTGGTTCCACCTTACATCTGACACAAAATCAGAGAATATTCTTCCAAGTTTGGCCCCCGACCAGTGGATCCGGTGAACCACCTTGAATTGAATGAGGCTGTGTCTAGTGCTAAAAGAGGACGAGTGTACCCTGCGCAGCACAGATTCCAAGGCGTCTTCCCCAAGTTCCTCCCCCAAATCCTTTTCCCATCGAGTCTTTAAAGGCACCAGAGAAGGGTTCTGTAGGTCATGAATGATTGCATATACATCTGAAATTGCGCCTCTAGGAAGCTTGTTCAGCTCCAAGATGCTCTCTATAGCAGCATTCGCAGGCCTATTGGGAAATCCAGGTGTGTTAGCCCTGACAAAGTTTCTAGTCTGGAGATAGCGGAAAAAGTGGAATTGGGGGAGATTGACATTTTCCTGCAGCTGAGAAAAAGAGGCAAATGTATCATCAAAGAATAATTGGGCTAGCGAGGAAAGGCCTAGTGAGTGCCAAATGCCAAAAGCCCCATCATTCAAAGATGGAGGAAATAAAATGTTCTGATTGATTGGGCCTGATAGAGAAAAGCCTCGGAGGCTAAAGGCTAAACGGAACTGATTCCAAATTTTAAGAGACTGCTTTACAATTGGGTTGGCACACCTTTTGCCTAGGGACACTGGGAGAGACGAGCACAGCACAGAGGAAAGTGCTGCAGGTTTGCACGATTCAGACTCCATCTGGGCCCAGAGTGGTCTAGGGCCAGTAGGATCAGTCTGCAGCCAGTACAGAACGGCTCTGAAATTTGCAGCCCAGTAGTATGTCTGAAAATTTGGTAAAGCTAAACCCCCCAATGACCTAGGCTTCTGTAAATGTTTTCTACCAATCCGTGGTACCTTGCCATTCCAAATAAAATGCATGAATGTTTGATCCAGTGAAATAAAAAAAGATTTTGGAATAAAAATGGGTAAACATTGAAATAAATATAAAAATTTGGGCAACACATTCATTTTAATGACATTAATCCTTCCGATAAGAGGAAGGGGTAGCGAATTCCAAAAAGTAAAAGATTGTTTCAATCTGTCTACTAGAGCAACAAAGTTTTCCTGAAACAAATTTGTATATTTCCTTGTCACTTTTACTCCCAAGTAAGTGAATTGATCCCGGACAATCCTAAACTGAGAACTTGTGAAAGAGCACTTTAAAGCAGCCTTGTTTACCGGAAAGAGCTCACTCTTGCCTAGATTCAGCTTGTACCCTGAGATTGATCCAAACTTTTTAAGAACAGATAGGGCACGTGGCAATGAGGTATCGGGGTTGGAGATAAACAAAAGGAGGTCGTCAGCATATAGCGAGACTTTCTGCTCCCAGCCCGCCCTGATTATGCCTTGAATGGCATCATTAGAGCGTAGTGCAATGGCGAGAGGCTCGATTGCCAAAGCAAACAGCAAGGGGGAGAGTGGGCAACCCTGTCTGGATCCGCGGTGCAAGGGAAAATAGTCAGAGGACAAGTTATTGGTCCGTACCGAAGCCATGGGGGAAAAATAAAGAATCTTTATCCACGCAATGAATTTGGGGCCAAAGCCAAATCTATAAAGGGCAGCTGTTAGGTAATCCCACTCAACACGGTCAAACGCTTTTTCGGCATCAAGTGAGACCACCACCTCCGGGTCCTCCGACGCTGGGGAGTACAGTATATTCATAAGGCGCCTAATATTGAAAAATAAATGCCTATTTCTCACAAAGCCAGTCTGGTCAGAGTGTATTACTTGGTGCAGCAAGCCTTCCATACGGATGGCTAAAAGCTTAGCTAGGATTTTGTAATCACAGTTTAAAAGCGAGATTGGGCGATAGGATCCACATTCCAGGGGGTCTTTGTTTTTCTTTAGTAGTAATGAAATTGAAGCCTGATAAAGACTAGGCGGCAGCTTTGAAGTATTGAGGCACTCTGCAAATAGTCGGGACAAGAATGGGCAAAGCAGACCAGAAAACGTCCTGTAAAATTCGGTTGGAAAACCGTCCGGACCCGGTGATTTACCACTTTTCATTGCGGACACTGCTGTTGCAATCTCCTCAAGCGTAAATTCTTCTTCTAGACAGTCATGGGAGTCTGTATCAATTGAAGGCATATTCAAGCCATTAAAGAAGGAGTCAATCAGCGAAGGGTCTTGAGGGGATTCAGAGGTGTATAGCGCAGAGTAAAATTGTTTAAATTGATCATTGATCTCTTTATGTATAACTGTGGTGGCACCAGACGGGGTCCTTATTTGTGGGATTAAACGTGAGGCCTCAGATTTACGGATCTGATGTGCAAGGAGTTTACTGGTCTTGTCGCCTTGTTCATAGACGACTTTCCTCTTCTGACGAGGAGTAAGAGATGTCGGACCAATGTGCAGCGTGGTAAGTGTCCATAACGATACTTTATTTACATAAATACTAAAATAGAAAATAACAACGTGAAATACTGAAACAAACGAAACAGTCCCATGTGGCACAAACACTGACACGGAAAATAATCACCCACAACTCAAAAGTGAAACCAGGCTACCTAAGTATGGTTCTCAATCAGGAACAACAATTGACAGCTGCCTATGATTGAGAACAGTACCAGGCCAAACACAGAAATTCCAAATCATAGACAACCCACCGAACTCACGCCCTGACCATTCTAAAACAAAGACATAACAGAAGAACTACCCCCCAAAGGTGCGGACTCCGGCCGCAAAACCTGAACTTATAGGGGAGGGTCTGGGTGGATGTATGTCCGCGGTGGTGGCTCTGGTGCGGGACGTGGACCCCACTCCACCATAGTCTTTCTCCACCTCTTTAACCGCCTCCGTGGCCTCTTTAGCGCGGCGACCCTCACCGCCGACCTCGGACCTCGGACCCTAGCCACGGGTCCCGAATGGAAGGGAGATTCCGGCAGCACCGGACGGACGGGAGATTCCGGCAGCACCGGACAGGCGGGAGACTCCGGCAGCTCCGGAGTGAAGGGCGATTCCGGCAGCACCGGCGTGACGGGCGATTCTGGCAGCTCCAGACTGACGAGCGGCTCTGGCAGCTCCTGACTGACGGGCGGCTCTGGCAGCTCAGGACAGACGGGCGGCTCTGGCAGCTCAGGACAGACGGGAGGCTCTGGCAGCTCAGGACAGACGGGCGGCTCTGGCAGCTCAGGACAGACGGGCGGCTCTGGCAGCTCAGGACAGACGGGCGGCTCTGGCAGCTCAGGACAGACGGGAGACTCTGGCAGCTCAGGACAGACGGGAGACACTGGCAGCTCAGGACAGACGGGAGACTCTGGCAGCTCAGGACAGACGGGAGACTCTGGCAGCTCAGGACAGACAGGAGACTCTGGCAGCTCAGGACAGACGGGAGACTCTGGCAGCTCAGGACAGACGGGAGACTCTGGCAGCTCAGGACAGACGGGAGACTCTGGCAGCTCAGGACAGACGGGAGACTCTGGCAGCTCAGGACAGACGGGAGACTCTGGCAGCGCTGGGCAGGAGGAAGACTCTGGCAGCACTGGACAGGCGGGAGCACCTGTAGGGAGGAGATGGAGAGACAGCCTGGTGCCGGGGGCTGCCACCGGAGGGCTGGTGCGTGAAGGTGGAACCGGATAGACCGGACCGTGAAGGCGCACTGGAGGTCTCAAGCACCGAGCCTGCCCCACCCTACCTGGCTGAATGCTCCCCATAGCCAGGCCAGTGCTGCGAGGTGGAATAGCCCGCACTGGGCTGTCCTGGTGAACCGGGGACACCATGCGTAGGGCTGGTGCCATGTACCCCGGCCCGAGGAGATGCGCTGAGCCGGATTCATGGCACCTGGCTCGATGCCCACTCTAGCCCGTCTGATACGAGGCACTGCTATGTACCGCACCGGGCTATGCCTGCGCACCGGAAGCACCGTGCGCCTCACGGCATAACACGGTGTCTGCCCGGTCCCTCTCTCTCCACGGTAAGCACGGGGAGTTGGTGCAGGTCTCCTACCTGACTTCGCCACACTCCCCGTGTGCCCCCTCCAAGACATTTTGGGGGCTGCCTCTCGGGCTTCCAACCATGCTGTCTCCTCATACCACCGCCTCTCGGCTTTCGCTGCCTCCAGCTCTGCCTTGGGGCGGCGATATTCTCCCGGCTGTACCCAGGGTCCCTTGCCATCCAGGATCTCCTCCCATGTCCAGGAGTCTGGAGATTGCTGCTGCCTGTTACCACGCTGCTTGGTCCTTTGGTGGTGGGTGATTCTGTAACGACTCTCCTCTTCTTCTGACGAGGAGTAAGAGATGTCGGACCAATGTGCAGCGTGGTAAGTGTCCATAACGATACTTTATTTACATGAACACTAAACTAGAAAATAACAACGTGAAATACCGAAACAAACGAAACAGTCCCGTGTGGCACGGAAAATAATCACCCACAACTCAAAAGTGAAACCAGGCTACCTAAGCATGGTTCTCAATCAGGAACAATGATTGACAGCTGCCTCTGATTGAGAACCATACCAGGCCAAACACAGAAATCCCAAATTATAGAAAAGGGAACATAGAAAACCCACCCAACTCACGCCCTGACCATCCTAAAACAAAGACATAACAAAAGAACTAAGGTCAGAACGTGACGTGCTTTTCTGAATTGAAACTGAACATAACCGACACAAATACTCTATATTATTGACAGAGAAAATACACCTTTATAAAAACATTTATATTACCTTACATATTGCGTCAAGGTATTGATTTCCCAGTCACATAGATGATGATGGAGAAGAGAATGGCTTTTTAAAGACCAATAATACCTGGTAAGGGACATATTGCAAATTACTGGGGGGTAGTGTTTTATTCCTGGTTTACATTCGCTCTTTGCAGGTTTTCCATCCTAGCAAAATGTCCTATTCCGCTTGCATGCGCCTCACCTATATCAATGTGTTTTGGTACTTGCCTTACTATACCACAGGTCAGTAGTCTACCAGTGTAATGGTCTATCCTGCCTTCTATCCACCATTCAGTGACAATAGTGGTAGGTGGATCGTTTGTCCAGATCTGCAATAGGCTATCTAGCAATCATGCCGCACATAAAAACATTAAAAGCTGCATCCATTTTTGAAATGAATCGACATGAACAAATAGGAATAGCTGATAGGCAGAAGAGAGGCCAGATGCATCATTGAGCATGAAAGAACAGCTTCACTACTGATCTTGTTTTAGGGACAATACAATTATCCTACCTTGACTAGCCTACAACACCATAATGCGATGAATAGTTGCATTTTTGTTTTCAAGCGAGTACAACATTCTAGCCTACTCCAGTGAACATGTCATGTGAATAACAGCTCAAAAGCCCTGTGATCTGAATGTTTCATTTGATTTGGATCAGTTGTGGCTCTACGCTCAACAGTTTATAAGGTCTAGAAAGGCACAAGAGCAGGCCAGTCTGGCTGTATTTTTTACTTCTGATACAGAATGCGCTGTCTCTTGCAGATCATCATAGGCTACTTCAAAAGTATCCTGTAGGCATGTGCACGTTCATCCAAAATATAATTCCAACATCCTCAAAATGTCTTGACATTAACCAGGTTTACATGCAACCTTTTGATGCGAGTAAAGTAACCTACATGTCTGATAGAAAAGCGTCACTGCATCATGATAAGCATTCAGTTTATTATGCTACAGATGAAATAGGTTATGAACTTCACACGGTGGTGAAAGTGCACAGTGATGAGGATGATTTTCCTTTCAATAAATATTGAGGGTCTTATTCTGGTTACATGATGATCGAAGCTTGGCTGCCATTGACTTGGCTGCAAAGACCCACTGGTTGATGCTTATTTATAAAACCCTATTATTTATAAAACCCTCTTAGGCCTCACTCCCCCCATCTGAGATATCTACTGCAGCCGTCATCCTTCACACACAGCACCCGTTCTGCCAGTCACATTCCGTTGAAGGTCCCCAAAGCACACACATCCTTTGGTCGCTCGTCTTTTCAGTTTGCTGCAGCTAGCGACTGGAACGAGCTGCAACAAACCCTCAAACTGGACAGTTTTGTCTCAATCTCTTCATTCAAAGACTCAATCATGGACACTCTTACTGACAGTTGTGACTGCTTTGGGTGATGCATTGTTGTCTCTACCTTCTTGCCCTTTGTGTCGTTGTCTGTTCCCAATAATGTTTGTACCATGTTTTGTGCTGCTACCATGTTGTGCTGCTGCCATGTTGTGTTGCTACCATGCTGTGTTGTCACGTGTTGCTGCCATGCTATGATGCTGCCTTAGGTCTCTCTTTATGTAGTCTTGTGTTGTCCTATATTTTTATTGAATTTATTTATATTTTTAATCCTAGCCCCTGTTCCCAAAGCAGGCCATTTGCCTTTTGGTAGACCGTCATTGAAAAATCTGCTAACTGTTGGCTAGATTGCACATACCAATACCAGAGTAGGCACATTCGCTATACCTTCACACATTTTTTTTCTGTGACAAAACCATCAGTATGCCTATAGTGGAAATGAAGGAAACCCATTTAACTAGTATTTGGGAATTTGGGAATTTCACCTTAAAAGGTATGTTTATGTGCACTACATGTGTATCGATGTACAGTCTTTCATCTGCGACAAGTCCATTTGATGGAAAGAACTCTGATGGGAAAAAGCTCCAGGGTTTCCCTTAGCTGGTAATTGCCTGCATTTGGCCTATACAACAAATTCAGTTCCTGCTATGTTTGCCGCAATATAATAGCCTGTTTGTATTTTCCCTATAAACAATGGCTTGACTTACTTCTGATATTGCCCCAATACAGTTTAGAAACTGTTGTGAAGGTTTGGTGTGGCTTTTATTAAGCTTTAACTACTGCAATCCTTTGACATAAAGGCAGTGTGCACTGACGCTCCAACTGGCACCGACAGTTGAACTTGAGGTGAGGAAGAATGTTTCAGGCCTTCGGTTGCCCCTATAATGTAACAATATAATGCTTATCTTTTTACAAAATATTCTGATTGAAAATGAACAAATTACCCTCCTTCTGTACACCTATATCGGTATAGCAGACGCAGTAGCCATCTGACATAATGAAATGCATGTCGGTGTCGTTGCATGACGCCGGCAAATCTCCATCTCTCTCGGGCTAGGCCTAAGTTTCTCTTCCTTTATTTACAGTATATTTCAAAAGTATTCAGACCCCTTGACTTTTCCACATTTTCCAACGTTATAGCCTTATTCTAAAATTGATTAAATTGTTGTTTTTTCATCAATCTACAAATAATACCCCAGAGTTCCTCTGTGTAAATGTGAGAACCTTCCAGAAGGACAACAATCTCTTCAGCAGTCCACTAATCAGGCCTTTATGGTAGAGTGGCCAGACGGAAACCACTCCTCGGTACAAGGCACATGACAGCCTGCTTGGAGTTTGCCAAAAGGCACCTAAAGGACTCAGACCTGATGAAACCAACATTGAACATCTTTGTCCTGAATGCCAAGCGTCACTTGGAGGAAACCTTTCACCATCCCTACGGTGAAGCATGGTGGTGGCAGCATCATGTTGTGGGGATGTTTTTCAGTGGAAGTGACTCGGAGACTAGTCAGGATTGAGGGAAAGATGAACAGAGCAAAGTAGAGAGAGATCCTTGATGAAAACCTGCTCCAGAGTGCTCAGGACCTCATAATGGGGTGAAGGTTTACCTTCCAACAGGACAATGACCCTAACCACACAGCCAAGATAACACAGGAGTGGATTTGGGACAAGTCTCTGAATGTCCTTGAGTGTACCAGCCAGAGCCCGGACTTCAACCCGATCGAACATCTCTGGGGAGACCTGAAAATAGCTGTGCAGCGAAACTTCCCATCCAACCTGACAGAGCTTGAGAGGATCTGCAGAGAAGAATGGGAGATACATGTGTGCCAAGCTTGTAGCTTCATACCCAAGAAGACTCAAGGCTTTAATCAAGTTGCTTCAACAAAGTACTGAGTAAAGTGTCTGAATACATATGCAAATACAATATTTCGAAAAAAAAAAGAAAACGTTTTTGATTTGTCATTATGGGGTATTGTGTGTAGATTGATGTTTTAGAATAAGGCTGTAATATAACAAAATGTGGAATAAGTCAAGGGATCTGAATACTTCCCGAATGCACTGTATTAACCCTCCTCTAAACCTGTTCAACTGCAGGTGATGTGGCAAACCCCTGACTAAAGTTATGGATAGAATAATGAAAAGGATGTGCAGTAAGCCTGTTTTTATACTTTTGTTAAAGTTAAACATAAATTACTATATCTTGCGACTCCTCAACCTCCAGGAACCCCACGTAGTGCACCACCCCACATCCTGTGGCAGACTGCACTAGCATCGAATAGTCCCCACGATATGCAACTTTTCAGGGAAGTCAGGAACCAATACACGCAGTCAGTCAGGAAAGCAACGGCTAGCTTTTTCAAACAGAAATTTGTAGTCCTGTAGCTCTAACTCCAAAAGGTTTTGGGACACTGTAAAGTCCATTGAGAAAAATAGCACCTCCTCCCAGCTGCCCAATACACTGAGGCTAGGTAACACTGTCACCACCGATAAATCCACAAAAATCGAGAATTTCAACAAGCATTTCTCTACGGCTGGCCATGCTTTCCTCCTAGCTACCCCAACCCTGGCCAACAGCTCCACACACCCCGCAGCTACTTGCCCAAGACTCCCCAGCTACTTCTTCACCCAAATCCAGACAGCAGATGTTCTGAAAGAGCTGCAAAACCTGGACCCGTACAAATCAGCTGGGCTAGACAATCTGGACCGTCTCTTTCTAAAATTATCTGCCGCCATTGTTGCAACCCCTATTACCAGTCTGTTCAACCTCTCTTTCATATCGTCCGAGATCCCTAAAGATTGGAAAGCTGCCGCGGTCATCCCCCCTCTTCAAAGGGGGTGACACTCTAGACCCAAACAGTTGCAAACCTATATCCATCCTGCGCTGCCTTTCTAGTCTTCAAAAGCCAAGTTAATAAACAGATCACTGACCATTTCGAATACCACCGTACCTTATCCACTGTGCAATCCGGTTCCCGAGCTAGTCACGGGTGCACCTCAGCCACGCTCAAGGTACTAAACAATATCATAACCGCCATCGATAAAAGACAGTACTGTGCAGCCGTCTTCATCCACCTGGCCAAGGCTTTCGACTCTGTCAATCACCGTATTATTTTCGGCAGACTCAACAGCCTTGGTTTCTCAAATGACTGCCTCGTCTGGTTCACCAACTACTTCTCAGACAGAGTTCAGTGTGTCAAATCGGAGGGCATGTTGTCCTGACCTCTGACAGTCTCTATGGGGTACCACAGGGTTCAATTCTTTGGCCGACTCTTTTCTCTGTATATATCAACAATGTCGCTCTTGCTGCGGGTGATTCCCTGATCCACCTCTCCGCAGACGACACCATTCTGTATACATCTGGCCCTTCTTTGGAGACTGTGTTAACAAACCTCCAAACGAGCTTCAATGCCATAGAACACTCCTTCCGTGGCCTCCAAATGCTCTTAAACGCTAATAAAACTAAATGCATGCTTTTCAACCGTTTGCTGCCCGCACCAACCCGCCCGACTAGCATCACTACAAATACCTAGGTGTCTAGCTAGACTGTAAACTCTCCTTCCAGACTCATATTAAACATCTCCAATCCAAAATGAAATCTAGAATCGGCTTCCTATTTCGCAACAAAGCATCCTTCACTCACGCCGCCAAACATACCCTCGTAAAACTAACTATCCTACCAATCCTCGGATTTGGCGATGTCATTTACAAAATAGCCTCCAACACTCTACTCAGCAAACTGGATGCAGTCTATCACAGTGACATCCGTTTTGTCACCAACGCCCCATATACCACCCACCACTGTATGCTCTCGTCAGCTGACCGTCGCTACATATTCGTCGCCAGGCCCACTGGCTCCAGGTCATCTATAAGTCTTTGCTAGGTAAAGCTCCATCTTATCTCAGCTTACTCGTCACGATAACAACACCCACCCATAGCACACGCTCCAGCAGGTATATCTCACTGGTCATCCCCAAAGACAATACCTCCTTTGGCCACCTTTCCTTTAAGTTCTCTGCTGCCAATGACTGGAACGAATTGTAAAAATTGCTGAAGCTGGAGACTTATATGTCTCTCACTAACTTTAAACATCAGCTATCTGAGCAGCTAACCGATTACTGCAGCTGTACATAGCCCGTCTGTAAATAGCCCATCCCAATCTACCTACCTCATCCCCATATTGTTTTTATTTACTTTTCTGCTCTTTTGCACACCAGTATTTCTACTTGCACATCTTCATCTGCACATCTATCACTCCAGTGTTCATTTGCTAAATTGTAATTACTTCGCTACTATGGCCTATTTATTGCCTTACCTCCTCACGTCATTTGCACACACTGTACATAGACTTTCTTTTTTCTATTGTGTTATTGACTGTACGCTTATTTATTCCATGTGTAACTCTGTGTTGTTGTTTTTGTCGCACTGCTTTGCTTTATCTTGGCCAGGTCGCAGTTGCAAATGGGAACTTGTTCTCAACTAGACTACCAGTTTAAATAAAGGTGAAATAAAATAATATAAAAAAATCAGGAGAGGGGAATTTGCCACTGGTGGAGCTGACAACACATGATGGAAGCATCACTTAGTTGTCTTGCCCCAGCCGCTGTCCTCACAGGTCCCACTCCAGGCACAGCCTTTAGGAAGCAAAGCTGAATTGTCTACAAAGAACAAAACAAGCATCTGTTCAGCACCATAGATACAACGACATTCAGGTTACCCATCTGGGTAACTCTCTCTCGATACCATCATTACCATTGATACAATGCCTTCAGAGTATTCAAACCCCTTGTCATTTTCCAAAAAATCAAATGTGTTACAGCCTGAATTTAAAATGGATGAAATTGAGATTTTGTTTCACTGGCCTACACACAATACCCAATAATGTCAAAGTGATATTATGTTTTTAGATGTTCTTATACATTCATTAAAAATGAAAGGCTGAAATGTCTCGAGTCAGTAAGTATTCAACCCCTTTGTTATGGCAAGCCTAAATACGCTCAGGAGTAAAATGTGCTTAACAAGTCACATAATAAGTTGTATGGACTCCCTCTGTGTGCGATAACAGTGTTTAACATGATTTTTTAATGACTACCACATCTATGTACGCCACACATCCAATTATCTGTAAGGTCCCTCAGTCAAGAATTTTAAACACAGATTCAAACACAAAGACCAGGGAAGTTTTCCAATGCCTCACAAAGAAGGGCACCTACAAGTATTAGTAGATGGGTTAAGAAAAAGCAGACATTGAGTATCCCTTTGAGCATGGTGAAGTTAGTAATTACACTTGGCTGGTGTATCAAAAGATACAGGCATCCTTCCTAACTTGGTTGCCGGAGAGGAAGGAAACCACACAGGGGTTTCACCATGAGGGCAATGGTGACTTTAAAACAGTTACAGAGTTTAAGGTTTGATTACCATCATTGTATTACTCCACAATACTAACCTAAATGACAGAGTGAAAAGAAGGAAGCCTGTACAGAATACCAATATTCCAAAACATGAATCCTGTTTGCAATAATGCACTAAAGTAAAACAGTAAAAAAATGTGGCAAAGAAATTTACTTAATGTTGAATACAAAGACTTATGTTTGTTCCAAATCCAACACAACACATCACTGAGTACAAATACATTTTTTCAAATCAAATTAAATGTTATTGGTCAAATGTTCCAAATACAACAGATTCAGACTTTTCAGTGAAATGCTTACTTAGGAGCCCATTCCCAACAATGCATGTAAGACAAAGTAAGGCAAAGCTTTGTAAGACAAAAGACAAGTAAAGACAAATATTTTCTGAGTAAAAAAATAAATTAGTAAAACAATGAAACCAATAACAAGGCTATAGACAAGGAGAACCTGTACCAGTCAATGTGCAGGGGTTAGTTGGGGTAATTGAGGTAATACAGTATGTACATGTGGGTAGGAGTAAAAGTGACTAGGCTATCAGGATGTACAGTATAATAAACAGAGTAGCAGCAGCGTGTGTGAAGTGTGAAAATGTTTCTGTGTGTGTGTGTGTATGTGTGTGTGTGTGTGTGTGTGTGTGTGTGTGTGTGTGTGTGTGTGTGTGTGTGTGTGTGTGTGTGGACAAAGAATGCTGTGTTGCATCCAAAGAACACCATACCTACTGTGAAGCATGGGGGTGGAAACATCCTGCTTTGGGGCTTTTTTTCTGCAAAGGGACCAGGACGACTGATCTGTGTAAAGGAAAGAATGAATGGGGCCATGTATCGTGAGATTTTGAGTGAAAACCTCCTTCCGTCAGCAAGGGCATTGAAGATGAAACGTGGCTGTGTTTTTCAGCATGACAATGATCCCAAATACACCACCCGGGCAACGAAGGAGTGGCTTCGTAAGAATCATTTCAAGGTCCTGGAGTGGCCTAGCCAGTCTCCAGATCTCAACCCCATAGAAAATCTTTGGAGGGAGTTGAAAGTCTGTGTTGCCCAGCAACAGCCCCAAAACATCACTGCTCTAGAGGAGATCTGCATGGAGGAATGGGCCGACCAGCAACAGTGTGTGAAAACCTTGTAAAGACTTACAGAAAATGTTTGACCCCTGTCATTGCCAACAAAGGGTATAAAACAAAGTATTGAGATAAACTTTTGTTATTGACCAAATACTTATTTTCCACCATAATTTGCAAATAAATTCATAAAAAATCCTACAATGTGCTTTTCTGGATTTTTTCTTCTCATTTTGTCTGTCATATTTGAAGTGTACCTATGATGAAAATTACAGGCCTCTTTCATCTTTTTAAGTGGGAGAACTTGCACAATTGGTGGCTGACTAAATACTTTTTTTGCCCCACTGTAACTGCGGACACATGCAAGGTAACGTTACTCATTTCAAAACCTTTATAGTGTTATACTCAAAGCATAGGTAGCTAGCTACATCCTTCTATTAGCTATGGAAAACAATTCTAATTGTGTCAGAAGTATTAGCATGTGTTGTATTTTGAAGCTACCCTGGCCGTATGGCTCCCAAGTGGTGCAGCTGTCTAAGTCACAGCGTCTCAGTGCTAGAGGTGTCACTGCAAACACCCAGGTTCAAATCCAGACTGCGTTTCTATCAAAGTAAGTGCCTTATTATGTTATAATAGTTTATGTATGTCGTGATATACCGTTTCTACTGTAGCTCACTGTGTGTGGAGCATAATATATTTGTGTATGTTCCTTATAACCGTGGACATGCAAAGTAACGTTACTCATTTCATAACCTTTATGGTGTTATATTCAATTGTGCTTATGTAGCTAGCTACATTATTCTATTAGCTCTATAAAACAATGCTAATTGTGTCAGACAAGTATTGGCTAGTTGTATTTTGAAGCTACCCTGGAAAAATAAAAAATATATATTCTTATACCACTTGGTCGTTTTCTGAGTGCATTCCACAAAACTGTTTATCATGTCTGCATTATCCACTGCCCCCATTTTGAGTTTATAGCCAAGCACACAGTCTGGTTAGATTTTTCTTTCTCCCATCAGGTGGTCCACCTTCACTGTGGCCCACATGGTTGCTGTATGGAAAGGACATGGATGTCTCGTATGTCATGCCACTTTACTGCCAATTGTTGATATTTCTTATTTTATATAACAGGTCATTTAGGATGGCAATAGCATTGTTGATGAAATGCAGTCATCGCAGCAGAACTAGGAAGCAGTCTTGGGAAAAGAGGGTGGCAAAGAAGGAAGTTGCAAACATAGGATCTGTGCTCCAGTATTCTCTTAGGGAGTTATTCTTTACTATCCCCATGAGGAGGACTGTCACCAGGAAGGTATACATTTCACTAACGGTGGTTGTCCCCCCCACTCCTGGTTTTCTCTTCTCCTGTAGCTCCAAGGCATAGTGATTGGTCTCTACTATGTCTCCCACCAGCTCCTCTGTCAGAAACAACTTGAAGCACTCTGCCTCAGATGGAAATGGCAAGGGGCGTTGCACTCCAGACTGGAACTCATCAAAGCAAACAGCAGGGCCAGGAGGGGTGAAATGGCTGGCATCCTTCCAGCTAACACAGAACTCCTGTACTTCATCCACTGTCTGTCTGCCTTCATGACCACCAGCATCTTCAAAGGGAACTGGGACTTTGTCAGTGGACAAGGGGTCCTCCGATTCAGGGTTCTCAATGGCTGGGGGGCAGCTCCTCACTGTCAGAATCTGATTCCTGACTTTCAGACTCATTGTCAGAATTTTTTTAAATCTCCAGATTTTCCGCATTTGTGAGTTGTCTCCTTTTGAAAGACATTGCTAATGCTACAGCTTAGCTCACTAGCTACGTACATAAACAACAACACTGAATGGTTCAGAGTGGATGAGAGAGGTTACGCGACTGACCGCCTGCATGTGCCATTTGAATGAATAAATCACTAACAGAAAATGTTTTGTGTGTTAATTATTGATATATTTACTGTTTTATTCACATATTTTTCAATTACCGGTGATAATTAATGCATTCCAATTTTTGCATAGATTGTAATGGGCACATAGTACGGAGTACTATAGGTTGTAGTACGAAGGTTGTACTGATTATGATGAGCAAAGCTAATTCCAGCTATGTGTGGAGCCATGTTTGTTGACATACAATGCATTCTGGGTTTCACATAATCGTCTGTCAGACCAAAGAGGGTATAATAAAATGAGGTGAGTAAGGGTTCACAAATTTTTTGAGAACTTCAGGAAGTTAATTGTCGGATGTGAATGATGGTAGACGACACACCCCTTCAAAATGCATACCACAAATAGACCAAACTCATCTTGTCTTCTCTTATCTTTGGTTTATGTGAGAATAAAAAGCATGGCTGCGCGCTGAATCTAATCATTTTCGGGTTACTTTCGATTTCTAGAAAGTGTTTTACGCAATTATTTCGATCAATGGTGAGCTCACCCGTGATGTGATTAATTATACATAGTAATTGCTGTTATTGCTATTAATTGCTAGAATTGCTATTAGAAAATATGACCACATGTGTTTCGTCAATCTTTCCTCAGTTAGCGTAACCTACATTTTTCCGGTTTGGATGATTGTGCTACGCTATAGATACTTCTGTGGATATCTGAACATTGCATCCAAAAATAAACTGCTCACATTCTGGACTTAACTTTGTAAGGACTGTGTTTGTATTTAAATATAATTTTTACTTCGATTTTATTTGACTTTTTCAATATAAAAACCGAGCATTAGAACAGAAATGCATAAATTACAAAAAAACATTGATTACATAATTTACTTAGACTTCTTCAGAAAGGCGTATTGGGCTAGTTGAAAGAGCGGGTGGAGTCTTACCACATGGAGTGTCACAAGCAGTTCCTATACACACTTGCATCGTCAATGCCCGCAGGGGATGAGGAAAACACCAAGATCGTCAATATCTCTCACTGGCACTGATTCTTAAGTGTGACGCTCTATCCTTCATCACTTTTCCTTCTTCTCCTTCCTGCAGCTATGGTGTGTCTAGACTCTTCAACAGAAACCAACATTTAAAAAAAGAGCCAATTTGTTTTTTTAAACGCTTCACTGTCCATATACATATGGAGAGAAGATGATGTTCGAGCAGGAGAGGGGGGGGGGGGGGGGTGGTTCTGTGTCTAGATTATATGTATATATATATATATATATATATAGAGAGAGAGAGAGACAGAGACAGAGGAGGGGAGAGAGTTGGGGAGGAGAGAGAGGGAGATGTCAAAGGAGATAGGGCTGACAGACTAACATCCCACTGGGCACAGACAGACGTCTGGTTTTGATTTACATTTGGTTGAGTTGGCAACTAATATGAAATCAACAAAAAATGTTACCATGTCATTGGATTTGGGTGAAAAAATGACTAAATTCCCTTACGTTGATAACTTTTTACAAATCCCCCAAAATATTAAATGCCCTTACATTGACGACTTTTAAAAAATCCAACCTGTTTTCCAGGTTGATTTAATGTCATCACATAGATTTTTGGAGTTGAAATTACGTGTAAACAACATTGACTTCTCACCAGTGGTGTAATCATTACCAGTAACCTTTTCCACTCAAGGTCAAGCCCAACTCTCCTCTGCTCTCTCTCTCTCTTTCTCCTCTCTATTTCTCCTCAGATCTTCAGGCTCAAAGCATCAGTCCACTAGATATGAACAGTTGACCGGCCAGATAGGACCAGTCAGCCAGCCAGATATGACCAGTCGGATAGGATAAGTGGGCTGGACCAGTTGAAAGGACTAGCATGCCAGCTAGATGGGACAAGTAGGCCAGATAGTACCAGTTGGCCGGCCAGATATGAACATTTGGCCGGCCAGATAGGACAAGAGAGCTATAGTACCAGATAGTATCAGTTGGCCGGCCAGATAGGACAAGAGAGCTATAGTACCAGATAGTACCAGTTGGCCGGCCGGATGGGAGAAGTCGGCCAACCAGATAGAAGGGACCAGTCGGCCGGCCAGATGGGACCCGTCAGATATTATCAGTCGGCTTGCCAGATAAGACCAGTCGGCCGGACCAGTCAACCAGCCTGAAAGGACCAGTCGGCCAGACAGCCAGATAGTACCAGTTGGCCGGCCAGATGGGACCAGTTGGCTGGCCAGCCAGATAGTAACAGTCGCCTTCATCTCCAAGTCCGACAACTATTCAGTCGTACCCGCCATCTTGTGACTCATTCCGATATAGCATTATTCAATACTTCATGCTTTCTCTTTGCTTGAGCTCTGTCTCAGCCAATCAGAAGAGCTCGTTAAAAGGTCAGATGAAGACTGTTGCCCACGGTGACAAGAGGTCAAAAGGTTTCTAGGATTGCAGGATTACAGTGGCAAATGTTTTTGGTTTGCTTTTCTTTCTTTTCTCCCTTACCCACTTATTTTTCCCTCCCTCTTTTATTTGGGTTCCGATGTGATTTCTAATGGATTTTTTAAATAAAAAAACAAACAAAAGAAAAAACATACTTTTTGCGATCTGTGTATTCTGGTTCTTTGTCCTGTATTGGTCAGACCTTACCCTGACTCACACACACACATGCACTCACTCAAACTATGCACTCACTCAAACTCCCAAATTATCATCAATACAAATGCTGTCTTACCCCTTCCGCAATCGTCCTCTACTTTTACAATAAGTATCCATGTTGTCAAAACCCCCAAGAAGTGTTTTTGTGTAAAATGTTGGAATTTGGGGTAAGTTACCAGAAAGTTAAATCAAATATTTATTTAAACTTATTGATTGAATTACTTAATTATTACATTATTATGTCATATGTACACACACACACACACACACACACACACACACACACACACAGTTATATATCAGACGTGCACTATGTACTAAGCTTTCTCCCTAAACAACAGATCATAAGATAATAACATTAAATACTATGAACAACATCATAACACTAATCTACAATCATCATAATCAATATCATAACATTTATAATCAACAGCATCATCAGAGATAAACTCCAACAATAAACCAAATTGACTTGTGACTCCTTTTTTTATGATCGAATGCAATGTATACAACACAAACCAGACGAAAATGTACCTAGTCTCTTAATAAACTCCATGTTAAAAATTCTGGGGGAACAATACAATACAAAAAGGAATAATGGTGGTTGCAGTCACTCCTTTTAGACTTCTTCCAGGGTTATAGAAAGATAAACAAATTCTGAACTTGTGTTATTAAAATACGAACAATTTAAGTTTTTCATTTTAACTAGGCAAGTCAGTTAAGAACAATGACAGCCTAGGAACAGTGGGTTAACTGCCTTGTTCAGGGGCAGAATTACATATTTTTACCATGACAGCTCGGGGATTCGATTTAGCAACCTTTCGGTTACTGGGTCGAACCACTAAGCTACCTGCCGCCACATTTTATGCACCAGTGCTCTGCTGACCATACATTTTAAAACACAAAACTGACCTAAGATGTAGGGTCAGCATCATTCTTGTCATACTCCGTCCTCTGGGCTGCTCTCTCCTCTCCCGGACTGGCTTCAGCTCTGGAGCTCAGCGAGACCATCTCCATGGCATTGACATTGTCATAAAGATCCATGCTGCTCACCCTGTTCACTCTCTTCTGCCTCCTGGTGGTCTAGGAGGCACCCTCTCCATCTAGTTCAAATGACTTGTCACATCTGAGTAAATGTCTTTACCTTGAAGTGCAGTGATGGCTGTCAGTAGGATCACCAGCACTACAATGTGTCTGATGAGGAAGGTTGGTAGAGGAGAGGCTGCAAATAGAAACAAGTTTGATGAAGTGACTGATCATCATCAGTTAAATATGTGGGAAATCTGTCAATGAAAAAATGATAAGTCTGAATTATGTTCAGTTACCTGAAAGTGAGAGTTATGAGAGAAAATATAATTCTCATAAACACGGCTGTAGTTCCGTTGGTGGGAGTCATCCGCAGCAGGGAAGAGGAAGGCAGAAGAGTGATTGACAGCTGTCTGGGTCTGGGTTCTGTTGGAGCCGGTGAAAGTGAGGAGGAATGAGCTTCCTGTGTACTTTGGCTGAGTGGAACAGGTGATGGTGAATCTGTGGCCCCTGAACACCTCGGGCCCCTAGTGGCCCCTGGAGACTCCTCACATTTAGTAATTTAGGACGATATGAGGCTGGACCAGAAGATCTGTAACAATAGAAGAGAACAGGAACAAACGCTTCAACTAGTTTCCTATAGATATGACAATAACATCAGCATGTACCAGTGCTAGCCACCCTCCTTCACAGGGCAACATGAGTAGTGTCACTAAGACACCATATGTTAATATCAGGTTTAAGCAGGACATCTGTAACAAGAGGAGAATAAAAGAAAATGTAGCTACTGAACTACTTTCCTCCGTTGGATATGACAATAACATTGTTGTGTCAGTGCTAGCAAGCAGCGACGTTCACTGAGATGTGCAGAGGAAGTTGTATGCATGAAGGAAATCAGTTGAATATAATGTCACATATCAATGTTATTACCTGAGCAGATCACTTCTTATCCAGGAAGGAGATCACAAGTCCTTGATTAACAGTGGAGCCACAACCCAGTCCTATCTGGCTAGCCGACTGGTACTTGCTGGCCGGCCGGAACCGGCTGGTCCAAAGAGTTCCTCTTTGGGATGTGAAAGGTAGTAAGTATCCCTCTGTCTGTGTGGGGGCCAACGCTGGGGTGTGCGAAGAGGCATGCAGCCTCCTAAATCTCTGCTAGCTGTCCCTGCCCTTGTGCACACTCTTGACAACAGAGGCATTCCTCATCTGTGACCATCACCGTTAGAGAAGTAGCTATGGCTATGATGTTGCTAGGTAGTTGTTGGTTGCTGGGATGGGACTTTTAACTCTAGATCCTGCTAGCTAGCAGCAGTTAGTTAGCTGCTACCTAGCTACAACATAAGTTAACAGAAACATATTCAAATGCAAACATTCTGGCTTTAATAAAATTGTGAATATTGCTGAGAATAAAACAAAATATATTGAGCGTCAATGTCCATGCTATCAATTGGGTATTACAGTCAAGATTAAGACCATGCTGATAGATGCCTGGGAGAGGAGGGAAGGCTGGAGTGTATCCATTCTGACGATTCTGTGGCAAAATGTTTCATAAACAGCAGCAAATGGAATGGGTAAGGACCTACCTGAATTTGTCCAATAGAAACTCTTGTTTTGCTCTGTTTGCTTCCATTTGGTAAACGGTTTCTGTTATGAACACGCCCCTGTTTGTTTGGCTGGCTAACTTTATGGAGAGAGCATCGATGCAGCTGCAGGGAACAGTGTGACTTTTTCTCTAAATAGTACAGAGGTGTAGATGGCTTTGCCTAGGTAACTGCTATTTGACTTGACATGAAACTACACTAGAATTTTAATCCCGGTGCTGAGTTAGTGCATAGCAGCTAATTCTTGTATGACATGTATTTGTAGAACGTTAAGTCCCCTATTAACTAAGGTGAATGAAGCGACAAGATAATAATGGCTGGAGTAAATGTTGCTTGTTTTTGCTGTTCTCCAAAAAGCATTTGAGTTTTTAGCTTTCCTTCATTTTATTTATGGTAAAGATAGCAGAGAAAATATTTATTTTAATTACATCAACAACATCTTTCTCAGATATTCAAACGGAAGGCACTTCTGATATTTAATCTTTCTTTATGATTTGAATGTCACTGTTGACAACTTAATGGAATTTCTTAAATGTCTCCTGAGATCTTGCTTATGGGATAATGCTAATATTTCAACCCCTCTTTTTGCAAGAAAACTAGCGACCATTAAGGGGATACAGTTCTCAGCTGAGGTGCAAAATTTAGTTCAGGAATATGGAAACTCACTTTAACATTCATTGGCCAATCAAAACAAAATATTTTCTGGACTATCATCGATGATGTTCTCTTTCCAAGAACTAGACTTTTCACTTGAGAAACAGATATGACTAGCACTGTTGATTATATAATATTGCACTGAAAGCTGCAGAACGTACAGTGCACTAACAAACTGTGCTTCGGAGTGAATTTAGTGTGTGTTTCTTCATCTGGACAAATGTATTGTGGTGCTAAGAAAAGTAAAGTACCTAGACGAAGGCCTTGGGTAGTTCTTCTCAGAACTGTTTTCTGTATAAACACTTTTGGGTTAACGTCAGCTGTCCTCCAGGCTACTGGAACCACAGAAGGACACTTGATGTTACCATAGCAACTCGCTGCCTTCCTCAAACTCCCTTTGTATTCATTTGTTATTATGCAAAATGAGAGGGATTAGAACTGGAGTGACTGCAGGCAGACATTATTGTTTTTGTCCAACACCCATCATTATGCAAAGAATGCAGCCTTGATTTGTTCAAGTCTTTTATTTTCATATACTGACAGTTCCTTCGTTTCCTTATGCCCCCAGAGTAATTACAAGGTAATACTGGAGTAAGTAAAAAAAAGTTTCAGACAATATGATGCTAATATGATACAACCATATATATTCTGCTCTATGAAAGCATAGAGGTCACTGCCTGGGGAGACTCATTAAAAAAACTATAAAGCTCCTGAAACCAGGCACCTCAACGTTATAGAAAATATAAGTGTTGTGACTGTGGAAGGTTTTCCCTGACACTTGCGAAATGGATGCTGTTGATGTGTCTCCGTCTTACCTTTCACTTGGGGGATTGTGAGAGAAGAGAGGGACCAGACAGACAGCTCCTACTAGGCTGGGCTCTCGGAAGCCAGAGCTCTGATGTAAAGGTCACTTATGCTCTGAGATAAATAAAACAACACCTGGCTCTGAGAGCAGCTGCAGGCCTCCAGCCAAGTCCTACAGAGAGACAGACAGGTCTCCCAGGTGCCAAATACAGCAGCGAACTGGACTGGCCTGGGGATGGACATTAAACACTTTATCCTTGGGGATGGCTGAGGGCTGGGTGCTGCTCTCCCATGCTAGATTATCTAGGACATGGTTTAAAGTTCAAATGAAGCCACTGTCTGGCTGTCTAAATAACTAGTCCATCATCTCTAGAATGATTATTCCCTACAGGCTGATCTACGCAAATCTGAAGGATTTGGGCCAAAACACGGTTCATTCTGTGCTCAGTCATTCTCATAATGTGCAATACACTGAGTGCTCCAAAGGTAAAAACCTTTTGAATCCAGTCTAATTTGAAATATTGAGCAAATGTCTCCATCTATTTAGAGACATGGTGCCTCGGCTGAAAAAAATGTTCTCCATGTTTCATTGAATTGTGTTAGCCTTGAAATGAACTAGATCTGTAACAATTGTTTGTCATGCAGAATGGAGCAAATTAACAAAAAGAAAGAGACAAAGTAAAAAAATAAGCAAGTTCCCTCTATTTTGTGAAATATCTGTAACGGAAGAGTCCATAAGTAGAGGGGTTCCAGGCTCAGGGAGGAGAGGTGTCAGGTCCTCTTGAAGTTCTATGCATGGAAACCTAGGTGGACAGCTGCTGGTGTCGGGATGCATACAGACACTGAAAATACTGTATGTGAGGAACACACACAGATCTGACCCAAGAGAATAATAGTGAGTGACAGGCAGCTCAACCGCATTGCCACATCACCCTCACACACACACACACACTGTTGTGTCTGAGTAAAGATAAGGCTTGGGGAAATACTGACAGACATCTTATGCTGCAAGCAAGGAAAGAAGTGAGCATGGCATGTATTGATGAGTAACCATGTCTATCATTGTTTTATTAATATTCTAACTGCCTTCTTATAGTGGGTTGTAAGGTACAGCTAATAAATGGCTGCCTAATGCCTTCTTTTGCATAATTCAGAGAGCAATACACCCATAGCAAGCAAATAACACTTGAAATTGGTACACCCCGTATGCCTAAATGTTTTTATTTCGTCTGTGGGGGGGGGGGGGGTGGGGGGGGGGTTCCATGAGTTTCCCTGACTACTTCCTCTCCTGTCCCGGTGAAATATTTCTGAAAAACAGCACCTAAAGAGATAGTTTGGGGTTTTGTCAAGTTTGGGGTTTTGTCAATGAGGTCCTAAATGTACTTCCCCAGAGTCAGATGAACTTGTGGATACCATTTTAATGTACTTAAGTTTATTATGAAGGAAGTTAGAGGTACAGTACCAGTCAAAAGTTGACACACCTACTCATTCCAGAGTTTTTCTTTATTTTTACATTGTAGAATACAATGTACATTGTACATTTCTACATTGTAGAATAATAATGAAGACATCAAAACTATGAAATAACACACAACCAAAAAAAGTGTTAAACAAATCAAAATATATTTTATAGGAGATTCTTCAAAGTAGCCACCCTTTGCCTTCATGGCAGCTTCGACCATGAAGGCCTGATTCACGCAGTCTCCTCTGAACAGCTTATGTTGAGATGTGTCTGTTACTTGAACTCCTTGAAGCATTTATTTGGGCTTCAATCTGAGGTGCAGTTAACTCTAATGAACTTATCTTCTGCAGCAGAGGTAACTCTGGGTCTTCCTTTCCTGTGGCAGTCCTCATGAGAGACATATTCATCATAGTGCTTGATGGTTTTTCCGGGTTCTTGACATTTTCCAGTTTGACTGACCTTCATGTCTTAAAGTAATGATGGACTGCCATTTCTCTATGATTATTTGAGCTGTTATTGCCATAATATGGACTTGATCTTCTCTATACCACACCTACCTTGTCACAACACAGCTGATTGGCTCAAACACATTAAGAAAGAAAGAAATTCCACAAGTTAACTTTTAACAATGCACACCTGTTAATTGAATTGCATCCCAGTTGACTACATCATGAAGATGGATGAGAGAATGCCAAGAGTGTGCAAATCTGTCATCAAGGCAAAGGGTGGCTACTTTGAAGAATCTCAAATATAAAAATAAAATAAAAAATTTAACTTTTTTTGGTTGCTACATTATTCCATATGTGTTATTTCATAGTGTTGATGTCTTCACTATTATTCTGCAATGTAGAAAAATATATATATAAAGAAAACCCTTGAATGAGTAGGTGGGTCCAACATTTCGGCAGGTACTGTAGTTTTCAAGCCCATGACTATTAGCTGTTCCCATAGACTTCCAGTCAATGTGCTAACGCTAGTTAACAACATCCTTCAAACTTCCTTCACTACTGATTTGAAACAACGGAGCGATGCTTGTATCAAAGTAACAAAACCAGGTGATAATGACGTTCAAAGTCGCACCACCACTATCTGACAGGTGTTGGAAGTTGGATTTGACAAGATCATAATCATGAAAAAGGGGGTAGTAAAAAAAAAAGCAAGTGTAGTGTTTTTGCGGACTGTAGTGTTTTTGGAGACATTACTGTAGTATTTACTTCAGTATTTTTTGTGGAGAATACTGTAGTATTTACTTCAGTATTTTGTGTGGAGAATACTGTAGTATTTACTGTGGTATTGTACAGTATACTAGAACATTCTATAGTAAGTAATACATAAAAAAAATGCTGGGTTAAAAACAACCCAATTTGGGTAAATATTGGACAGAACACATAGTTATTTTGACCCAGCCAATTGGGTTGTTAGGTTGTTGAGCTATTACGCACTGGGTCAGATCAGAAGGCTGGAGTGGCTTAGTAGGGACATGACTTTTAAATAGTTATTTTTGGCCATCCGTCATTCCAATTCATGTTCATGTATTACATCTTAAGGTTGAGCACTGACACTTTTTTTGTACCCCTTTTCCTCCCCAATTGGTAGTTACAGTCTTGCCCCATCGCCGCAACTCTGTACGGACTCGGGAGAGGCTAAGGTCGAGAGCCATGCGTCCTCCAAAACAAAGCCCTGCTATGCCACATTGCTTCCTGACACTCCTCGCTTAACACGGAAGCCAGCCGCACCAATGTGTCGGAGGAAACATCGTACAACTGGTGACCGAAGTAAGCATGCAGGCCCGCCACAGGAGTCTACAAGGGCATCCCGGCCATCCTAACCCGGACATTAAATATGTAATGTGCCAGACTATTGAAGGAAAACATACATTTGCAGTATAGAAACTTAAAATTATTAAAAGGAATGACATTTATTCTCATGTGGCCAAAAAGAGCTATCTGAAAGCCACACCACAATAGGCCACACCTCCTGGAAATTACCTGATTACCCAAACAATGGTTGTGACCCAACTCTGTTCTGTCCACTATTTACCGAGCGCTGGGTTGTTTGAACCCAGCCTTGATTGAGGGATACTACAGTGTGTAGCATAGTATTCTACAGTACACAACAGTTTACTACATAATTCTATAGTAAGTACTGTAGTATTTCGAAATTAAACTGTAATATTTTTTCAAATGGGTTTCTTTGTATATGCCTATAATCATTTTATTAGTATGGGTTAGCCAGAGTGCAAAGGCTTGAATGAATTCACCCTAAAATGCAATGACACCATTAGTTCAAATTGTCCACTTGAGTGTTTGTAAACAACTATGTAATTGAGTTGAAGATTATGGCAGTACAAACTCACATGCTTTGTGCTCATTTTGTAGTCTGAAAATCTGTTTAAGTGCAGCTGAAGGAAAAAACTATTTATATTGTTGAAAACGGCCTATATTGATATTAGTCGTAAACATTGTACTAGTTGCAAAATTGACAAAATTGTAAGTGGTAGAACTCTGGACATAAAGTGAGTATCTTTCAAAACAGAGTTTTGACTCACTGTTCAAAGTGTGTTTGTCACAGCTTATTGGAGTGTTGAGTTTGAATTACAATTATGTCATGCTACCTCTTGCCCATCAACATGTGTGGCAACCCCCAGTTACCATGCGGAACACGTGTGGTCTGCTCCAGCAGCAGTAGCACGACATGTTATACATTACATTAACCAGGTACTCAATTGGCCGCTCGAACAATGAAAAATGGAAGGGATAAGATAACAAGATAACAACCTAAGCACTATGAAGCTTCTATTCGATCAAATAAACCTCATATTTATTTTATTTTTATTTAAACTTTATTTAACTTGACAAGTCAGTTAAGAACAAATTCTTATTTACAATAAGAACAGTGGGTTAATTGCCTTGTTCAGGGGCAGAACAACAGATAATTGCCTTGTTAGCTCAGAGATTCAATCTAGCAACCTTTCGGTTACGGGCCCAACGCTCTAACCACTAAGCTACCTGCTGCCCCAAATAAGCAAATAACATTTTTTATGACCTCTCACCTGCTGAAGAATACAGACTTTGGGCCGAGTTATCCCTCTCGCTTTGTCTCTTCCTCACTAGTAGCAGCTTGGTGTGCAATGCACATAATACTCAACAATCTTGAGCAGATGGCCAGGAGCCCTAGGACCATGCCTCAGGACTACCTGGCCTGATGACTCCTTGCTGTCCCCCGTCCACCTGGTCATGCTGCTGCTCCAGTTTCAGCTGTTCTGCCTGCGGCTATGGAACCTGTTCACCGGACGTGCTACCTGTCCCTGACCTGCTGTTTTCAACTCTCTAGAGACAGCAGGAGCGGTAGAGATACTCTGAATGATCGGCTATGAAAAGCCAACTGACATTTACTCCTGAAGTGCTGACCTGTTGCACCCTCTACAACCACTGTGATTATTATTATTTGACCCTGCTGGTCATCTATGAACATTTGAACATCTTGTACATGTACTGTTATAATCTCCACCCGGCACAGCCAGAAGAGGACTGGCCACCCCTCATAGCCTGGTTCCTCTCTAGGTGTCTTCCTAGGTTCTGGCCTTTCTAGGGAGTTTTCCTAGCCACCATGCTTCTACACCTGCATTCCTTGCTGTTTGGGATTTTAGGCTGGGTTTCTGTACAGCACTTTGTGACATCAGCTGATGTAAGAAGGGCTTTATACATACATTTGATTGATTGATTGATATGGATTACAGCTGTCACTAGCTACTATTTATGTGGGCTGTCAACTGTCAAACCCGAGACTGGTGTGTTGTTGGTAAGTTTGTTTATGTTATAGCTAGCTAACTACATAATTTGGTAATGCTAGCGAGCCAAGCTGACTATGATACTGTGATGTAACTAGCTAAATAATAGCTCTCCCTAACATGTAATGTCAGAGAGGAAGATTTGCAAAGCTAACGTTACACCTGACGAAAGGTTGATAAGATGTAGCCAGCTTGCTTTCAATAATGTTTCACCTCAAACTGGGTAGCTAAGATCCCTGCTAGCTAACATCAGCTAGCTAGCTCAATTATCAAGAAAACCTGATGACATGTTTTACGCATATAGCCAGCTTACTTTCAGCAATGTTTCTATTCGAACTGGCTAGCTAAGCTAGCTACCTCAAATAATCAAGCAATGCTGATGACATGTTTGATGTAGCCAGCTTGCTTTCAATAATGTTTCAAGCTAGCCACAAAAGCTATCATTGGGGAAGCTAGGTAGGTACGTCTCAGTGACTAGATGACACAGACCTAAATGCTGTATGGGATGAGTATTTTGTTTGCCACCTAACTCTGGTTTGTACAGTCTTGTACTTTTTACGGCAATTTCTACCATTTTGTATTAATGGTTCACCCCAGAGATTTTTGTACATATTAAATGTTAGGAACCATGATAACCAGCATGTTGTTGAAATCTGTATGCTGAAAATGAGTGGCCATGTCAATTCCGGAGCCATAACCACGAAAAGAGGGGCACGACCCGTTGAATGACACCCAAGAAACACCCACATCAAACGACATCCCCAAGACAACTCACGTTAGGCTTCAGTCATGGCCACTAGCATTTCTTAATGAGCAAGCTAAAGAACGAGGCCAAAGTTCAGCCCTCGTTTAAAGAATGAGGAAGAGTGCCAATGTGCCTGCTACATTATGTGAAGTTTCCCTCCATTTCTCCCCACACAATGTTTGTTTGCTAACCTACAGTAGCTACTATGCTATCACTAATTAATTCAAACATTGTGTTTAGTATCACAAACATCAAGTAAAAGCACAAACGGCAGAGTTAGGTAATCATATAATGTAGGCAATTTAAACGTATATAGGCTATTTCTTTTGTTCAAATACAAACCAGCTTTCCTCACCAATGAACTGGCTCCTAGGTGAGCAAGCATAGGTAGAGTTCACATTTTTAGCCACAAGCTGTGCGCCTCTAGTTATTTGGTTTCTCCCGTTTCATTCAAAGTTAATCAAAAACATTCATGTTTATGCAAATTATTTTTTAATGTTTTGATAAAATGTTTAATTGTTTACCATTGTAATATAGAGTGAGCATAAATATTGCCTTTCAAGCAAGTTATCACTGTTTATTAAGAATTGAGGCTGCCTGTGTAGGTGATTGAATGGTTAATGGCATGTTATAGTAGATTTTTTTTTAAAGACGCTTGTTCTCCTCATTCATCCATTGATGTGAACGCAATTATACAAGAGCTCCTGTTCCTCTTATAGAATATTAGCGCATAAGTATTGTGGAGCTCCTGCACCAAAATATAAACAGTACCAGCACCCAAAATCAGTACCGGAACCTGCAATATTTCAGGCTGTGGCCTAATAAACTGCATTGGTTTCCCAAGTCGTAGTGGGAGGACCACACATCATACCATCACACGAATCTAAGTTTTTACGTCTTCAATATGATGGTTATTATATCAACAGTTGCACATAAAACCGTTTCCACCACCATTTCTCGCATAATTAATTTGACGAAATAACAAATTATCTGTAGGAATTTATACAATTGTAACGAAACTACTTATTTCCATCAAATATGTTTATTTTTTTTAAATACGGTATGACTTTATTCACATAAAACTGTGGATGGAAATGTGGTTAATGGCTGTGAAACAACTTTAGGACATCACCATAGGACAGGGGGGCCATAGGATCAAAAGGAAACGGTGGTGGGTCCCCTCATCATTTTAAACTATAGTGTGTGTGTATGTGTGTGTGTGTGTGTGTGTGTGTGTGCCTGCATGCGAGAGAGAGATTGTAAACACTGATTTGTATGTATACTGAGAAAATAAATAAATGCAACATGTAAAGTGTTGGTCCCATGTTTCATGAGTTGAAATAAAAGATCCCAGAAGTGTTCCATACACACAAAAGCTTATTATTCTCAAATTTGGTGCACAAATGTGTTTATATCCCCGTTAGTGTGCATTTCTCCAAAGCCAAGATAGTCCATCTACCTTACAGGTGTGGTATGTCAAGAAGCTGATTAAACAGCATGATCATTACACATTTGCACCTTTTGCTGGGGCCAATAAAAGGCCACTTTTGTCACACAACACAATGCCAAGGATGTCTCAAGTTTTGGCAAATGGCATGCCTACTGCAGGAATGTACACCAGAGCTGTTGCCAGAAAATTGATGGTTAATTTCCTTACCATGAATTTAGCAGTACGTCCAACCGGCCTCACAACCGCAGACCACCTGTAACCACCCCAGCACAGAAGCTCCACATCATGCTTATTCACCTGCGGGATCGTCTGAAACTAAACCTCCCGGAGAGCTGAGGAAACTAAGGAGTATTCTGTCTGTAAGAAAGCCCTTTTGTGGGGAAAAACACAGTCTGATTGGCTGGGCTTGCTCCCCAGGTGCTGGGCCTGGCTTCCAAGTGGATGGGCCTTCCCAGGCCCACTCATGGCTGATTCCCTGCCCAGTCATGTGAAATCCATAGATTTGGGCCTAATGAATACATTTCAATTGATTGATTTCCATTGTTGTATGTTGTGTTTATATTCTTCTTTCAAATTCTCTTGAGGCTGTTTTTATTAAAGGTGTTATGTCCATGACATGGTAAAAGTACAATCCAATAATGAGTAGGTAGGGAGGTAAGTTTAGGCTAATGACTATGGTGCAGGCAATGTACATGAACGTCTGGTCGGCAGGTGACCGTAAACTTCCACATCTATGGGGTGCGCACGCTATGGAAGTGTCTGTGCACGTTCCATAATGTGCCCACCACCACTATACGCAATACACAACAAAAGGGACACATGCATTAATGATTGATCATAGTGCAGTCCAAAATGGAAAGCACATCCCCCTCTCATCTATCCACCATGAATCCATTCTTTCACCTTTCACAGTTGGTCAGTTATGGGAAATAGCCTTCTTTTTGCAATCAGTCAATCATGACAAACTGTAATTTTTAAAAGAAGGAGGGAGTCTTGGGGAAATGGGGAAGAAAAATGCATGCAATTGGCACTTGTCGAGGGGGTATAGTGTATTTCAGACCGTATTTCACTGTATGTTAATGTGAGATAATATGTAGCTTGTGTGGGAGTTGCAGGACTTTAGAGATGAATTAACATGTCCCTAATGACAGAGGTGGCCGCCTCGCTTCGCGTTCCTAGGAAACTATGCAGTTTTTTGTTTTTTTAGGTGTTATTTCTTACATTAGTACCCCAGGTCATCTTAGGTTTCATTACATACAGTCGAGAATAACTACTGAATATAAGATCAGCGTCAACTCACCATCAGTACGACCAAGAATATGTTTTTCGCGATGCGGATCCTGTGTTCTGCCTTACAAACAGGACAACGGAGCGGATCCCATGCAGCGACCCAAAAAAACGACTCCGAAAAAGAGTGAAACTTCTGGTCAGACTCCGGAGACGGGCACACCGTGCACCACTCCCTAGCATTCTTATTGCCAATGTCCAGTCTCTTGACAACAAGGTTGATGAAATCCGAGCAAGGGTAGCATTCCAGAGGGACATCAGAGACTGTAACGTTCTTTGCTTCACGGAAACGTGGCTCACTGGAGAGACGCTATCCGAGGCGGTGCTGCCAACGGGTTTCTCCACGCATCGCGCAGACAGAAACAAACATCTTTCTGGTAAGAAGAGGGGCGGGGGCGTATGCCTTATGGCTAACGTGACATGGTGTGATGAAAGAAACATACAGGAACTCAAATCCTTCTGTTCACCTGATTTAGAATTCCTCACAATCAAATGTAGACCGCATTATCTACCAAGAGAATTCTCTTCGATTATAATCACAGCCGTATATATCCCCCCCAAGCAGACACATCGATGGCTCTGAATGAACTTTATTTGACTCTTTGCAAACTGGAAACCATTTATCCGGAGGCTGCATTCATTGTAGCTGGGGATTTTAACAAGGCTAATCTGAAAACAAGACTCCCTAAATTTTATCAGCATATCGATTGCGCAACCAGGGGTCGAAAGACCTTGGATCATTGTTACTCTAACTTCCGCGACGCATATAAGGCCCTGCCCCGCCCCCCCTTCGGAAAAGCTGACCACGACTCCATTTTGTTGATCCCTGCCTACAGACAGAAACTAAAACAAGAGGCTCCCACGCTGAGGTCTGTCCAACGCTGGTCCGACCAAGCTGACTCCACACTCCAAGACTGCTTCCATCACGTGGACTGGGAGATGTTTCGTATTGCGTCAGATAACAACATTGACGAATACGCTGATTCGGTGTGCAAGTTCATTAGAACGTGCGTTGAAGATGTCGTTCCCATAGCAACGATTAAAACATTCCCTAACCAGAAACCGTGGATTGATGGCAGCATTTGTGTGAAACTGAAAGCGCGAACCACTGCTTTTAATCAGGGCAAGGTGTCTGGTAACATGACCGAATACAAACAGTGCAGCTATTCCCTCCGCAAGGCTATCAAACAAGCTAAGCGTCAGTACAGAGACAAAGTAGAATCTCAATTCAACGGCTCAGACACAAGAGGCATGTGGCAGGGTCTACAGTCAATCACGGACTACAGGAAGAAATCCAGCCCAGTCACGGACCAGGATGTCCTGCTCCCAGGCAGACTAAATAACTTTTTTGCCCGCTTTGAGGACAATATAGTGCCACTGACACGGCCTGCAACGAAAACATGCGGTCTCTCCTTCACTGCAGCCGAGGTGAGTAAGACATTTAAACGTGTTAACCCTCGCAAGGCTGCAGGCCCAGACGGCATCCCCAGCCGCGCCCTCAGAGCATGCGCAGACCAGCTGGCCGGTGTGTTTACGGACATATTCAATCAATCCCTATACCAGTCTGCTGTTCCCACATGCTTCAAGAGGGCCACCATTGTTCCTGTTCCCAAGAAAGCTAAGGTAACTGAGCTAAACGACTACCGCCCCGTAGCACTCACTTCCTTCATCATGAGGTGCTTTGAGAGACTAGTCAAGGACCATATCACCTCCACCCTACCTGACACCCTAGACCCACTCCAATTTGCTTACCGCCCAAATAGGTCCACAGACGATGCAATCTCAACCACACTGCACACTGCCCTAACCCATCTGGACAAGAGGAATACCTATGTGAGAATGCTGTTCATTGACTACAGCTCGGCATTCAACACCATAGTACCCTCCAAGCTCGTCATCAAGCTCGAGACCCTGGGTCTCGACCCCGCCCTGTGCAACTGGGTACTGGACTTCCTGACGGGCCGCCCCCAGGTGGTGAGGGTAGGCAACAACATCTCCTACCCGCTGATCCTCAACACTGGGGCCCCACAAGGGTGCGTTCTGAGCCCTCTCCTGTACTCCCTGTTCACCCACGACTGCGTGGCCACGCACGCCTCCAACTCAATCATCAAGTTTGCGGACGACACAACAGTGGTAGGCTTGATTACCAACAACGACGAGACGGCCTACAGGGAGGAGGTGAGGGCCCTCGGAGTGTGGTGTCAGGAAAATAACCTCACACTCAACGTCAACAAAACTAAGGAGATGATTGTGGACTTCATGAAACAGCAACATATATTAGCAATTTTTGACAGATTTTTTTTCCAGTTTACTAGGGGTACCCAATCTCTCCAAAGGGGGCGTATGTCTGCCATATCCTTAACAGGCTATGCCACTTTGTTTACATACTCATCTCATATGTATATACTGTACTCGATACCATCTACTGTATCTTGCCTATGCTGCTCTGTACCATCACTCATTCACATATCCTTATGTACATATTCTTTATCCCCTTACACTGTGTACAAGACAGTAGTTTTGGAATTGTTAGTTAGATTACCTGTTGGTTATTACTGCATTGTCGGAACTAGAAGCACAAGCATTTCGCTACACTCGCATTAACATCTGCTAACCATGTGTATGTGACAAATAAAATTTGATTTTGATTTGATTTGAATAATTCAACATGAATCATGATTCATTGATCTTTAGCACAACAAGCACAGTTAGGAGTAAAAAGGCACAGCCCAGGTGTAAGGACTCACTGTACCACACGTTGATGGGCGGTGTTACTACACTCATTACTGGGCCTGTGGGCCATGATACTGAAGGCACAATCATGGCATAGCCCAAATCACCTACAAATCACCTTCTGCAGCTTACTGTATCAACCTCAGTAATGAAACATGATACCGCAGCCCAATAAATGTATATTCTACTGAGGGCACAGTAACAGTCTCACCAGCTCACTGGGCTGTGACAAAACGCTTGGGCTATTTTAGAATATATCTGCGTAAACATTTCTCATCTAATGCAATGTTCAGCCACTTCTATTTAAAGGAGAACACTGCCGACCCAAACACGCTAAATTATACTGCCGAAGAAGGCATGACAAATGAATGTGGATTCTCAAAGAGCTGCTTAGCAATAGCAGTATTCAATGGGAATTAACTTGGTTTAGCTTCACTAGTGTATGGTTGGAAGGACATTAAATATGGTTGCTTTGCCCTGTGCCCTGTGTCTGTCTGGCTAGAGGAAAGAGAAAAATGGGGTTGACATGATTATGCCCTCTGGTTTATTAATACGCATCACTTTTTAATTCCACATAATAAATAATGTATTGGAATTGTGACAATATGCACCTTGGCCATTCCCCACGGGCAATCAGATTGATGGCAGGGGCTAGCACCAGGCCTTGGCCCCTGCTGACAACATTAGCCATAAATTAATGTTCAGACACTAACGCAGAAAATTTGTGATGTAAAAAACACAAGGCTTACTAAGAACACTGCAGCTGCTGCCCCTGACACCAAAGGCTTAGCACATAATGTCCTTAAGTGGGATACTGTACATTTACTGTATTTGTGCAAATATGCAACAGAAGTTTTGCATGTGGGTAGACAGTATTGTATGATACCAGGGAAGCTGACGGTATTCTCAGAATATGTGTGAGTGTGTATGATTTGCGTTGGCACCAGAGCTACTGTAGCTGAGTGTATTATCAGTGTGTGTGTGCGTATGTTAGAGAGTGTTTTTGAGTAAGTGTATGTTCTATTTTGTACTAGGGGTACAGTACTAGTGAGAGCCAGATGTGTTTTGTCCTGGGGTACAGTACTAGTGAGAGTCAGTTGTGTTTTGTCCTGGGGTACAGTACTAGTGAGAGTCAGTTGTGTTTTGTCTTGGGGTACAGTACTAGTGAGTGCATGATCTGTTTTGTACTAGGGGTACAGTACTAGTGAGAGTCAGTTCTGTTCTGCACTAGGGGTACAGTACTAGTGAGTGTATGTTCTGTTTTGTACTAGGAGTACAGTACTATTGAGTATATGTTCTGTTCTGTACTAGGGGTACAGTACTAGTGAGTGTATGTTGTGTGTGGTACTACTGTAGGGATAGCTGGTGAGGCTTGGTAAGAGCATCTGTTTCAAGAATAATGCGCGTCCCTCCCTCCTCTCGCACACTCTCATCATTAACAGTGTTTATATAAATCTGCAGCCCACTCCTGTGGTTGGTGAGGGTGCTGTTAGGGAAAGTGAGGGGTTAGATGACACACACAGGGATATCAAACTCTATCAGTTCCGGGGATGAGCAGCCTTAAAGCTGGAATCCGTTTGGGAAATTAGAACAACAAAGACATTACTTCAAACAACGACCACTGTATTTTCTCTCTGACATCATTGCACGCTGGATAGAACAGCAGAGTATGCTCTACAATTTATTTTTTTACAACAATGCTGGATGCTCATTTCCTCAAAACAAAAACAATAACAAAAGGCACCTGGGGCGGTCAGTGACGCTGTCAAAAATGTTATCAAATCAAATGTTAGTAGTCACATTCAACGACATACAACACTTTGGGGACGGCAGGTAGCCTTTTGGTTAGAGCGTTGGACTAATAACCAAAAGGTTGCAAGATTGAATCCCCAAGCGACAAGGTAAAAAATCTGTAGTTCTGTTTGTTTATTCCATGTGTAACTCTGTGCCGTTGGTGTCGCACTGCTTTTCTTCATCTTGGCCAGGTTGCAGTTGTAAATGAGAACTTGTTCTCAACTGGCCTACCTGGTTAAATAAAGGTGAAATAAAAAAATAAACTTGCGCCAAATACAACAGGTGTAGACCTAAGAGTGAAATGATTACTTACAAGCCACTAACTACCACAGCAGTTAAAAATATGAATAAGAATAAGAAATAAAAGGAACAAGTAATTAAAGAGCAGCAGTAATATAACAATAACGAGACTACAGTTGAAGTCGTACATTTACATACACTTGGAGTCATTAAAACAAATTTTCAACTACTCCACAAATTTCTTCTAAACATATTATAGTTTTGGAAAGTAGGTTAGGACATCTACTTTGTGCATGACACAAGTTAGTTAGGAGCACGTAAAACATCAGCCATCTTCTCTAGCGCCATGATAAAGTGTTGCGCCCATCACGAATCTCAGCTTAAAAATTGGTGATCGCTTCAACAGTACCAGTCAAAAGTTTAGATACGCCTAATCTTTCAAGGCTTTTTCTTTAGTATTACTATTTGACATTGTAGAATAATAGTGAAGACATCAAAACTATGCAGTAACACATATGGAAAAAGTGTTAAACAAATCAAAATATATTTAATATTTTTGATTATTCAAAGTAGCCATCCTTTGCCTTGATGACAGCTTTGCACACTCTTGGCTTTCTCTCAACTCTCAAAGGAATTCCCACATATGCTGGGTCTTTTTTGGCTGCTTTTCCTTCATTCTGTTGTCCAACTCATCCCAAACCATCGCAATAGAGTTGAGGTCAGGAGATTGTGGAGGCCAGGTCATCTGATGCAGCACGACGTCACTCTCCTTCTTGGTCAAACAGCACTTACACAGCCTGAAGGTGTGGGTCGTTGTCCTGTTGAAAAACAAATGATAGTGGGACAAAGCGCAAACCAGATTGGATGGAGTATCACTGCAGAATGCTGTTGTAGCCATGCTGGTTAAGTGTGCCTTGAATTCTGAATAAATCACAGACAGTGTGTCCAGCAAAGCACCCCCACAACATCACACCTCCTCCTCCATGCTTCACGGTGGGAAACCACACATGCAGAGATTATCTGTTCACCTTCTCTGCGTCTCACAAAGACACGGTGGGATGAACCAAAAATCTCAAATTTGTACTCATCAGACCAAAGGAGATATTTCCATTGGTTTAATGTCCATTGCTTGTGTTTCTTGGCCCAAGAAAGTCTTATTATTGGTGTCCTTTATTAGTAGTTTCTTTTTAGAAATTCAATCATGAAAGCCTGATTCACGCAGTCTCCTCTAAACAGTTCATTTTGAGATGTGTCTGTTACTTGAAATCTGTGAAGCATTTATTTGTGCTGCAATATTATGTGCAGTTAACTCTAATGAACTTACTCTGTGCAGCAGAGGAAACTCTGGATTCTTTATTTCTGTGGTTGTCCTCATGAGAGTGTCACGCCCAGATCTGTTTCACCTGTTCCTGTGATTGTCTCCACCCCCTCCAGGTGTCGCTTATTTTCCCAGTGTATTTATTCTAGTGTTTCCTGTCTCTCTGTGCCAGTTTGTCTTGTATGTTAGTCAAGTCAACAAGCATATTTTTCCCCATACTCTTTTTGCAATTCTTTTTTTCAATTGTCCTCCCGGTGTTGACCCCTGCCTGACTCTGGACTTCTTTCCTGCCTGCCTGATCATCCTGCCTGCCCTTCGGTACCTTTAGGACTCTGAACTGGTTTTGACCCTTTTGCCAGTCCACAACCATTCTCTTGTCTTCCCCTATTGGATTAATAACTCTTGTAAGACTCCAACCATCTCCCTCCTGTGTCTGCACCTGGGTCTCACCTTGTGTCATGATAAAGAGCCAGTTTCATCATAGCGCTTGATGGTTTATGCGACTGCACTTGGAGAAACTTTCTGCATTGACTGACCATGTCTTAAAGTAATGATGGACTGTCGTTTCTCTTTGCTTATTTGAACTGGTCTTGCCATAATATGGACTTGGTCTTTTAACAAATAGGGCTTTCATCTGTATACCACCCGTACCTTGTCACTACACAACTGATTGGCTCAAATGTAAGGAAGAAGGAAAGAAATTCCACAAATGAACGTTTAACAAAGCACACCTGTTAACTGAAATGCATTCCAGGTGACTACCTCATGAAGCTGGTTGAGAGAATGCCAAGAGTGTTTAAAGCTGTCATCAATGCAAATGGTGGATACTTTGAAGAATCTCAAATATAAATATATATTTTGATTTGTATAACACTTTTTGGGTTATTACTGTACATGATTCCATATGTGTTATTTCATAGTTTTGATGTCTTCTATTATTCTACATTGTAGAAAATTAAGAAAAACCCTGGAATGATTAGGTGAGTCAATTCATGTTAGAATCTCCTTTGGCAATGGTTACAGCTATGAGTCTTTCTGGGTCTCGAAGATCTTTGCACACCTGGATTGTACACTTTGTAATTAAATATATATTCTTCAAGCTCTGTCAAGTTGGGTGTTGATCATTGCTAGACCGCCATTTTTAAGCCGCTTTTAGTCAAAAGTGTAACTAGGCCACTCAGGAACATTTAATGTTGTCTTGGTAAGCAACCCCAGGGCATACTTGGCCTTGTGTTTAAAGTTATGGTCCTACTGAAAGGTGAATTTGTCTCCTAGTGTTTGCTGGAAGCAGACTTAAATAGGTTTTCCTCTAGGACTTTGCCTGTTCTTAGCTCTATTCCATTTATTTGTATTAAATACAACTCCCTAGTCCTTGGCAATGACAAGCATACCCAAACTCGGTGATGTGTTCTGTTGGATTTGCCCCAAACATAAAGCTGTGTATTCATGACTAAGTTAATTTCTTTGCCACATGTTTTGCAGTTTTACGTAGTGCCATATTGCAAACAGGATGCATGTTTTGGAATATTTGTATTCTGTACAGGCTTCGTTCTTATTATGTGACTTGTTAAGCAACCTTTTACTTCTGAACTTATTTTGGCTTGCCATAACTAAGTGGTTGAGTACTTATTGACTCAAGACATTCAAAAAAAAGTAGAATCCCACTTTGACATTATGGGGTATTGTGTGTAGGCCAGTGACACAAAATCTAAATTTAATGCATTTTAAATTCAGGCTATAACACAATAAAATGTGGAAAAAGTCAAGGGTGTGAATACTTTCAGAAGGCACTGTATTGCTCTCTTTCTCCCTCTTCCAGAATGATCTTAATTAATTATGGAGCTCCTTTCTTTCTCCCCAGAGACTACTGACTGTCACATCAACATACTGCTATGATTAATTGGAGTGTCATTTACATTTAGACCTGATGTGTATGAGCATTTAAACCACTAACATTTAAACCACATATTTCCATTTGAACACATACCTAAAAATACCCCAAACCTTTTAACAAGATGCTGTGATCAGAGATGGTGAATTTCTAAGTGTGAGAAAAATGGTTATGTGATGACATAATGGATGATGTATATTAGTGGTTCCCAACCTTTTTCGATTACTGTATCACCAAGTATATTTTGCTCTGCCCAGACTTCCCCTGAAGTACCCCCTCATGTGCATTTTACCAGTAAGCCTATGGTCTCTTGATTCTTCTCTAGTACCCCCTGTGGATAGGCCAAGTACCCCCAGTCCTAGTACCTCTGGTTAGGAAACACTGAGCTAAAGGACAAGTCCTCTTTGAGATTCAGAGGGCAAACCTTGCCTGTCTTTCTCTGCTCATATCAAGCTGCTGATTAAAACCTGCCCCCACACCTCTCCTCTCCCAGTGTTGACAGAACCTCAGGACGGGATGTCTGAATGCCCTGGAACTGGAAACCTGCAAGGTGTGACACTGATTTACTGCATGCATGGTGTTCTACCTACAGTACACAACATACACTACTATCACTTACATGTGTTTACCCTAAAGATTCAAGGTTTGGGTTTCCATGGATTTTAGTCACCCACATCCCAGGTTAGTCTCTCGCTAGTCCCTGGTGTTTAAATCAACTGACAGGTTCAGCATTAACCCAGATTGTGAACATAAAGGGCACAGAATCCTACATTATCTCCCTCCCACAGAGCGGGGACATGGCACATTAATCACAGGCAAAGCTACCCACAACACATGCACGTACGCCCCCCCCCCCCCCCCCCCCCAATTCACTGGTCAATTCACTCCACGTAACAATAGGAGTACACAGCGCCGCAAGGGTCAAAGATGATGCTCTTTAATTACAAGAATGGATGAAAGGTTTTCTTCCTCCCTTTTCTCCTCAATGAACTGCAATCACACCATAATCAGCCATTCTGAGGTCAAAATGTACTGTGTAGAATATAACTGCTGCTATCAAATGCCCTTAGGATTATTTCATTCTAATGCAACGGGGCTCTTTGTAATATGAAAATGAAAAATAACGTTTAAAATGTCAGTGCCTGATTCAGTCGAACACTGCCTTCCCAGGCCTTTGTACCTATCTACTGGAAATGTGTATGAAATGTTGATTTTCAATTACTTATGGTATTGACCTCATGACTGAGAATTGTAACTGAGAATTAGCTAATGACTACTTGTTAAATATTCCAAAAGTTTCATGGTGGGATAATTAATGATGTAATTAAATGCAGAGGGTGCAGTGCAGAATTATCTGAAAATTCATGGGAGTATATTTCATACATTACCTCTGTCTCCAACAATATCTGATTATTGTAACATTATTACATTTGTTGAAAATGAATGTGCAGGCTCCTTATGTGCCTCTTTTCAAGCAACCATCTGGAACATCAACACATATTAATCAATCACAGACCGGTATTGTGGAGAGATTGGCTACAGATGGTTGGTAGAGCCGGCCTTCAGTTCATTCGGATCCATAATTTGACCATCTTTATACAAATCAGACACAGTCCAAACTCTCATTTTAGAATACTTCAGATTGTACAGGCAGTCAAGTCGGCAGATAGTACAATTACATTTAAACATGTTTCATAAAGGATGTCCATTCCAAAACCCACCTGCATCCAGGGTCTATACATTCTTAAACTAAAAAACAAGGGGACTAGACCCTCCCTATAAAAATGGGTAAATATTTGAAGATTATTATTCAACAAATTGAATGGAAAAAGGTGTGGACATTTTTTATTTTAAGTGAAGAGAATCTAAAACACAAATGGTTCAGTACATCATAATAAATATAACTTATTGGACTCCTAAAATGTACAAGGCATAAATGACAACTGACAGCAAATGCTGTAATGTTAATCAGATGATGGTGGACTTGTACATATTGGACATAAGTTGGAAGCATGCTGGCATTTCTTTCTCCTTGACAGCAGTTTTATTGTGACTGCAAATGTATCATGATTACCAAATATATCCTTATTACATCAATGACGTATTTCATTATTATTTACATTTTGTTGCAGCCCTCCCATATATGCAACATTCTTGTTTAGACTTTTTGTTAGGATGGAATTGTGATATCTAAGGGAAGAAAAGTATAGATAGTGTATGTTTGATATGTTGTAAATAAATCATTGTTAGTAAAAACAAACAAAATATTTCACATATGTCTTTCTCTCTTTGTGTATTTTCTTTGGCTTTTTAAACATTTTACACAGCGACCATAAACAACATACTTGAATTAATATAATATGAATGATATTGCAAGTAAGCATGTTAATTATGGCCATTAATGAAAATGCTGGGTGAGATTTTTTTTTGGTGTAAACCTGTTAATACCTCATCATTGCTTCTGTCACACCTACAAGCTTTAAGCCATCTTACATAATGTCACATTGACAAAAGCCTTATATAATGGACAACCTGGCACATGGATAAGCTCCTCTTTATTGGAATGGCCCTCTGTGTATATTGGCATAGTGTCTTACAAAAAGTGGTACAGTTAGTCTGGTAACAGAACAACAATGGAATGAGAATATCATGTTACATTCAACATTTCAATTACTTTGTTTTGAATTACATTATTACTAAGATTATGTATGCAGTTGGCATAATCCATGACCGTTGTACATAATGAACTGGGTTTAATGTTTTATGCAGTTATATTTTCTCCGTTTTTCTTTTCTTTTTGTTTTATGTGTCAAACTCTAACACCTACTAATGAAGTACACTCACACTGCATTTTAAGTCACTTTTTTAACAGTGCATAAACATTGCTGTTGCAGTCACAATAGAGGCATGGAATACTGTAGATGTAGAATACTGTACATTTCCCAGCTCACATTCTCTAAAGCACAGTGTAATTATACAGGTACACTGCTGACTTTACGTAAAGTGATGAGGAATGATCTTCTGATGAAGACCTTGCCTGGGGCGGCTTAGTGGATTTATATCTTGCTCTATGGGGGAGGGAAGAGGGGAGCAGGCGGGAGCAAAGGGGAGAAAGGACAAACGCACTTTATTTTAATAAGGTGTTGTCACAGCAGATAGCCAGGTCCTATATCAGCTATGCAGTGGCTTTGGGAGCTCTGCCAGCCATGCTGAATACAGCTCTGTTTCACTGGAGCTCTTGTGTGGGTGTCATGGACCCCAAATAAAAGTCTCCCACCTGCACCAACTGTTTAATCTGTAGCATGTCGTTTGGCACTGCAATTTGTTAGGGTGGCAGGTAGCCTAGCGATTAGAGTGTTGGGCCAGTAACTGAAAGGTTGCTGGTTTCTAATACCCATGCTGACAAAGTGAAAAACTCTCACTTGCTCCAGGGGTGCCAAACTACTATGGCTGACCCTGTAAAACAACACATTTCACTACACCTACCTGATGTATGTGACAATAAAACATCTTATTTTTTCGGAAATATGAATCCAGCTCTGTATAGCTAACTCCGCCACCCTGTAGAGTACTAATAAAATCTAAAAATCAATCCCTCATTCTATACACTGCCTGCTGGTGCTCCCTGATGAACTGAGTGTACAAATCAGCTCTATAGGAACCAGGGAACTAAGAGATTGGTCCTGGCCACTACATGGCCTGTTTGGTTATTCTGAAAGACCAGGATAAGGAGGAATGCATCTCTTGCCACTGCATCTAATAGTCACTGAGAGAAATAATGCATAGGAAAGATAGAATACACAATTAGCTTACTTCCATATAATAGCACAAGATACTGGGACAGTGAACCATGTACAGTACAGTGTGTTCCTCTAAACAATAAACATACTACCACCACTAATCCATCCACCTCTCGATTAGTACTAGACTAAGTCAGTTCTTAGAAGTCATTATGGTCTAATCACTCAGTAAACACCAAGTCAGCCATTCCTCTGAGAGTGAATCACTCTCTGCTATGTCAATATCATAATCACTATTTATCCCCTATGTATCCAACACACAATAGATTGCTTAACTGCAGCTAGAAGCTGCTTGATAAATATTTATTGACATGATCACACGGCCTATTTGCTGGCATAGCAATATTTCCATGACATTGGATTCGGTTTATATGAATGCATATTTCAAACTCATTGTCCATTCATGCATATGATGCGCTAACTGTGCATTATGACCACATAACACGCATTTTACCTCGCTTTAGGTAAAGGGTTACAAGCTCATCTTTCATTGCATATGTGTTAATGACTATTTTTTGAGAAATGTAGAGTCAAACGGTGGTGTGAGGCTGTGTTATAATTTCAGATCAAATATATTCTCTGCCTGTACAAACGTGGGAATAGGTTACAACAGAAAATAATATGTCACACAGGGGAAAAGGAACTTTTTTTTTCACTTAAAATATTCAGGGTATGGTTGAAATGTAAATCTAAAAAAATAAACTATATTAGTATGTAAACTAAATATTTCTGTATTTAATTTTCAATACATTTGCTAATATAAAAGAAAAAAAACTTTGTCATTATGGGGTATCGTGTGTAGATGTATAAACTGTGTCATGTATAAACTGCTAATATAATCAAAATCACTTATCCTTGATTAGACACTCTCCTGAGGCACAAAAAGGTGCTATCTAGAACTTAAAAGGGTTATTCAGCTGTCCTTGTAGGAGAACCCTTTTGAGTTCCATGTAGAACTATTTCCACAGAAAGATCTACATGGAACCCCAAAAATTCTACCTGGAACCAAAAAGGGTTCTAGAACTAGACGTGTTTAATTCTATGGTAGAGATAGCGTTTACTGACAATTACACGTTGGGAGCACGTGGCCAAAGAGCTCTATTTTTATGTAATCTGACCATAGCACCGGTTCCAATGCAAGTGCCAATGCGGTTTCTCAAACTCCAGGCGGTGCTATGGTCATATGACATTAAAATAGAGCATTTTGGCCACGTGCTCCGAACGTGTAATTTTCAGTAAACGATAGGGAAGTCCATGAAAGCAGATTGAGGATATCAAGGATCTGGAAAGATTATATATGGAGGAATGATCTGAGATCCCTCCCAATGTGTTCTCCAATCTCATAAAACCTTTTAGAAAAAGTCTCAGTTTCGTTATCCTAGCAAGAGCAGGGTACTAGGGTATTGAAATCAGGTGTGCCAATAACTTTGACACCTATCGTTTTCACATTTGGTTGTATTACTTGTTAAACAAAATATATTTCTCTGAGCAATTGTATTTGTTTAAAATCATATAATTTCCCCCAAATAATTAGCATACACTACAGCTCAGTAATTGTATTATTTATTTTATACAGTCCTTTTTGATCATCTTTATCAAGGGTACCAATAATTATGTACCTGGCTGTATATAGGCCTACACAATTCAGTTTTTCGCTAATGTTTTTCTACTTTTCCATCGATAGTCAGCCAATAATTTATGTATAAGTGAACTCTCCTATCCATCAATCCAGTCAGGAAATGTGACAGGAGTGTCACATTTCCCTGCTCAAATCATCAAAGGCCTCCTCCTTGCCAAGCTCTGAACCTGCCTATGAGCATAAACATAACTCAGAAGAGAAGAATCAAAGACTGCTGTGTCAGCGAATGGTGTTCTGTAGTTCATTTTCTTGTATGATTGTCTTCATAAACAGCTGCTCCTCACACTTTAAAAGGCTGGCAGCAGTAGGTAAAGCATGTTTCAGTGGGGTGGTGCTAGGCCCCGGTGATTTATCCTAAACTCACCCTGCATTGGGAGGAGAAAGGATGCCAAGTCATAGGAGATTTATGAGTCTGCGTCCTGTGCCCTTTTACATGATAAGTATGAGAATGCTCTTATTGATTTATCCCTTGCTGCCACAGTGGAAATCAAAATGGATTTCTGAATCGGCTCGACTCTTAAATCCCGACCTGGAGAATTGTGATTTATGGGCCTGACGACAGGGGCGGGGCACTCTACAGACCAACTTATTCAATCAAACCGGTTGAGCTGCCTTTTGAATACCGTAAAACTTAAAAATCCAAGTCTCAAACAGACGACCGACCGTACGTTATAATAGCCGGGCAATGGCACAAATTTCAGCAAATAAATGCAAGGTCTAAATTAATTATTTATGAGGTTACCATGAATTAACATGAAATATAAAAAAATAAGCTATATGGTATTTATGTTACTTTTTGGGGGCCTTATTGTTATTAGCCCATACCAACACACGGAATAACAGATTCACTACATGGAACAACAGGAAGTCCCCCCCCAAAAAAATGTAAAGGAAGTTGGTTCTGAAGTGTCTGTCCTATATCTGAGAGATATAACAAAGATCAGGAAACATTTATTTTATTTTGTAGATGTATTTAACCCCTTATTTTTGGCACTAAACAGTCTCCATAACAAAACTCATATGGACACCTGCTCGTCGATCATCTAATTCCAAAATCATTACCTTTAATATGGAGTTGGTTTCCCCTTTGCTGCTATAACAGCCTCCACTCTTCCAAGGCTTCCACTTGATGATGGAACATTGCTACAGGGACTTGCTTCCATTCACCCACAAGAGCATTAGTGAGATTGGGCACTGATGTTGGGTGATGTGGCCTAGCTCGCAGTCGGAATTCCAATTCATCCCAAAAGTGTTTGATAGGGTTGAGGTAAGGGCTCTGTGCAGGCCAGTCAAGTTTTTCCACACCAATCTTGAAAACCAGTTTCTAAATAGACCTGCCTTTGATCACAGTGGCATTGTCATGCTGAAACAGGAAACGACCTTCCCCAAGCTGCCACAAAATTAGAAGCATAGAATCGTCTAGAATGTCATTGTATGCTGTAGTGTTAAGATTTCTCTTAACTGGAACCAACGGGCCTAGCCCGATCCATGAAAACAGCCCCAGACCATTATTCCTCCTCCACCAAATTTTGCAGTTAGCACTATGCATTTGGGCAGGTAGTACTCTCCTGGAATCTGCCAAAGCCAGATTCGTCCATCGGACTGCCAGATGGCGAGCTCTACACCACTTGCACATGGGGATCTTAGGCTTGTGTGCGGCTGCTCGGCCATACCTCAAACACTAAAAACATCAGGTAGGGCAGCAGCTGGTCCCAGTTCCTCCCATCTCTCTCGATGACCTTCTCAGCATCTGTTTCAGGGTCTTATTGAAGCATTTCACCAGCCCGTCGGTTTGTGGATGGTACATACTAGTCCTCACCTGTTTGATTCGTAACAGATTGCAGACATCCTTCATCACACGAGAGATGAACGCAGTGCCCTGGTCCATCAGGATTTCCCAAGGTTTACCCACCCGGCTAAATAAATGGAAGAGCTCCTGTGCGATACCTTTTGCTGCCGCCGTGCGTAGCGGGATTGCCTCAGGATACCGGGTGGTGTAATTAATGATTACCAGGATGTATTGGTGTCCCCTCGCGGTTTTCACCAACGGACCCACCAGATCCATTGCCACCCGCTCGAATGGCACTCCTATAATGGGCAAGGGAACCAAAGGGTTTTGATACTGCACCCTCGGAGCTATGATCTGGCACTCCGGGTAACTACGGCAGTAATCCTCAATGGTGAGCTTGACTCCGGGCCAGTGGAACCGGTTCCCAATCCGCTCCCTGGTTTTCTCCATCCCCAGATGTGCCCCAAGCAGGTGGTTTTGGGCAAGCCGCAACACAGTCCTAACATACTGGCTGGGTATGAGTTACAAGTCTTTTGTCTCCCCATTATGCTTTACAACCTGACACAATAAATTATGCTTGATAGCGAATTGGGGGTAGCACTAATCACTTACCCCAGGTAACAGTACGCCATCCACCGCAATCACCTGGCCCCTAGCGTTCTGGAGATTTGGGTCTTCTAATTGGGCCGTGAGGATTCCCGTGTTGGGAGGTCCATCTAGGGCCTCCATAAAGGGGAGCCTGAGGTCTTCCTCGCATGGTGGCTCGCTTGTCGGAGCGGGGTCGTCTCCGACTCGGGCCCAGTGGACACCTGTTGTGGTGGGGGTTGGGTTGCACAGGCCACCGTCTTTTTTCATTTTCTTCCTACCTCCCGTGCTCGCCTCCCCAGGACCCTCTTCCACAGTGCCTGGATGAGAGGGCAGTCTCAACCAACCTACACAGGTAGGTTAGGAACAGCTCCCACGTGCATCTGGCACTCCCCCTTTGGGGTTGTTATCCTCACGGGCACCGTTGGGTACCTCTTCGTGTCCCCATGTACACAGGACACTGTCACCTCCTCATCCCCGGTTCCTCCTTCCCCTCTCGTATGAGCCACTGCGGGTGGGCCAGGGTCACCATGCTGCCAGTCCAGCAGAGCGCTGGTGTTGATGCCATCGATTCATACCGGAACCATCGGAGGGGCCATCTCGGTGTGCGCCCAACAGGAGGTGACGTAACTCGCCATCCGGGTTATTCCAGAGCTAGGGAGTGCGGAGGGCATGGCCTCCTCCCGGCCGTGACAGCTCCACGCGTGGTGCCCCGGCTCACCTCACTCATAGCAGCGTCTCTGATTGGAGTCCAGCAGCCGCTGGCGTCGTCGGTTTGGGTCACCCTCCCGCTTCACAGCCTCGGCTGGTTCCGTCCGGGACCCCTTCAGCTCCTCGCCTCTCTTTGTGTTGGTCTCCCCTCTCAGCAGGTCCTGTGTGTTCTGGTGAATTTCCACCGCTGTCAGCAATTCCTCCAGGCTCTGGGGGTTCTGCATGCTGTTAACCGAATTATGTTCTCAATGTTCATAAACCAATTCAATTAACTTCTTGCTCCTACCTGAGACGCAGATGTCTCAACTAGACACCCGGAAATGCAAATGCGCTACGCAAAATGCTAAATGTACTCGTTAAAACTCAAACGTTCATTAAAACACACAAGCAGGGTATTGAATTAAAGCTACACTCGTTGTGAATCTAGCCAACAAGTCAGATTTTTAAAATGCCTTTCGGCGAAAGCATGAGAAGCTATTATCTGATAGCATGCAACACCCCGAAATACCTGAAGGCGACGTAAACAAAAGAATTAGCGTAGCCGGCGCTACACAAATAGCAGAAATAAAATATAAAACATTCATTACCTTTGACGAGCTTCTTTGTTGGCACTCCTATATGCCCCATAAACATCACTATTGGGTCTTTTTTTTCGATTAAATCGGTCCATATATACCCAAAATATCCATCTATGGAAACTGTGTGATTCAGAAAAAAACACTGTTTCAAAACGCAGCGTCATTTTTTTTAAATTAAAAAAGTTGACGATAAACTTTCACAAAACACTTCGAAATACTTTTGTAATCCAACTTTAGGTATTAGTAAACGTTAATAATCTATCAAATTGAACACGGGGCGATGTGTATTCAATAGCTCCACGTCTTCAAATCATGTTCGGGAAATCTCTCTTCCAAGACGTCCTGTCGGAGACCGGATGGAATGGAATCTCTCTCATTTGTTTGACCAAGAAATAACTCCCAGGAAATTAACAAGACTGGCGACATCGTGTGGAAGCTGTAATCTCTCTTGCAATCTCGGCCCCATTTAATTTGGTGTCCCTTAAACAATACATGCAAGTGGCGCATGGATATTTTTTTCAGTTTTCAGTGACCAGGTTTTCTTGCGCTTTTCGATGAAACACACGCTCTGTTATAGTCACAGCCGTGATTTAACCAGTTTTAGAAACTTCAGAGTGTTTTCTATCCACACATACTAATCATATGCATATGCTATATTCCTGGCATGAGTAGCAGGATGCTGAAATGTTGCGCGATTTTTAATGTTTCGAAAAAGTAGGGGGTAGACTGAAGAGGTTTTAAACTGCTCATTCTGCTAAATAAGGATTTGTAAGATACTGATTGACATGAAACAGACAAAGGCCCAGCTAAAATAGTCAATAAGGTTTATTCACGGGAAAGTCCTAAAGTCAAGAATACAAAGACATTTTAAAGCTGCGCACATACTTCCACACAAACAGTAGATATCCTACGCACATACTGTCTCACTACCCAGCCGACAGAGATTAGAGAGAACTTGAGACGTACTCCCCGTTCTCTCCCAAATCTCTAGTTAGGTCGGCACCGAATTTTACTCAGACAGTCTGTGTTTAAAATACAATAAAGACAGAAATATTCGCTATATTGTTTTACCCTAATTCTGACTAGGACTACACATTTATTGATTCTAAGTTTATACATTCTAATCATTTCCATACAATTATATGGTTTCAGGGTGGAATATTCTAATCATTCAATTAATAGATAAATCCCATTAACAATCCACCCTTAATGACTAAATATCATATCCTGCCATACGTTACACCATCTATTGCAAGCCCAACGGTTTATCCCCTCTCTGGGTGGGAAGACCTCCTTCCCTGTTATCAGATTCACAGTGGTCAAATCAAATTTATTTATATAGCCCTTCGTACATCAGCTGATATCTCAAAGTGCTGTACAGAAACCCAGCCTAAAACCCCAAACAGCAAGCCATGCAGGTGTAGAAGCACGGTGGCTAGGAAAAACTCCCTAGAAAGGCCAAAACCTAGGAAGAAACCTAGAGAGGAACCAGGCTATGTGGGGTGGCCAGTCCTCTTCTGGCTGTGCCGGGTGGAGATTATAACAGAACATGGCCAAGATGTTCATAAATGACCAGCATGGTCAAATAATAATAATCACAGGCAGAACAGTTGAAACTGGAGCAGCAACACGGCCAGGTGGATTGGGGACAGCAAGGAGTCATCATGTCAGGTAGTCCTGAGGCATGGTCCTAGGGCTCAGGTCAGAGAGAGAGAGAGAGAGAGAGCACACAGGATAGAACAGGAGAAGTACTCCAGATATAATAAACTGACCCTAGCCCCCCGACACAAACTACTGCATAAATACTGGAGGCTGAGACAGGAGGGGTCAGGAGACACTGTGGCCCCATCCGATGACACCCCCGGCCAAACAGGAAGGATATAAGCTCCCCACTTTGCCAAAGCACAGCCCCCACACCACTAGAGGGATATCTTCAACCACCAACTTACCATCCTGAGACAAGGCCGAGTATAGCCCACAAAGATCTCCGCCACGGCACAACCCAAGGGGGTGGCGCCAACCCAGACAGGAAGATCACATCCGTGACTCAACCCACTCAAGTGACGCACCCTCCTAGGGACGGTATGAAAGAGCCCTAGTAAGCCAGTGACTCAGCCCCTGTAATAGGGTTAGAGGCAGAAAATCCCACTGGAAAGAGGGGAACCGGCCAGGCAGAGACAGCAAGGGCAGTTCGTTGCTCCAGAGCCTTTCGTTCACCTTCACACTCCTGGACCAGACTACACTCAATCATATGACCCACTGAAGAGATGAGTCTTCAGTAAAGACTTAAAGGTTGAGACCGAGTTTGCGTCTCTCACATGGGTAGGCAGACCATTCCATAAAAATGGAGCTCTATAGGAGAAAGCCCTGCGTCTTGTGACCGTAGCGCTACGTGTAGGTATGTACGGCAGGACCAAATCAGAGAGATAGGTAAGAGCAAGCCCATGTAATGCTTTGTAGGTTAGCAGTGAAACCTTGAAATCAGCCCTTGCCTTGACAGGAAGCCAGTGTAGGGAGGCTAGCACTGGAGTAATATGATAATTTTTTTTGGTTCTAGTCAGGATTCTAGCAGCCGTATTTAGCGCATACTAAAGTTTATTTAGTGCTTTATCCGGGTAGCCGGAAATTAGAGCATTGCAGTAGTCTAACCTAGAAGTGACAAAAGCATGGATACATTTTTCTGCATCATTTTTGGACAGAAAGTTTCTGATTTTTGCAATGTTACGTAGATGGAAAAAAGCTGTCCTTGAAACAGTCTTGATATGTTCTTCAAAAGAGAGATGAGGGTCCAGAGTAACGCCGAGGTCCTTCAGTTTTATTTGAGACGACTGTACAACCATTAAGATTAATTGTCAGGTTCAACAGAAGATCTCTTTGTTTCTTGGGACCTAGAACAAGCATCTCTGTTTTGTTCGGGTTTAAAAGTAGAAAGTTTGCAGCCATCCACTTCCTTATGTCTGAAATGTTTTGGCAAAGTTTACAGGTAACTTTTGAGATATTTTGTAGTCACATTGAGCAAGTTGGAACTGGTGTTTTTCTGGATCAAATGTGCCAAATAAATGGACATTTTGGATATATATCGAAGGAATTAATCGAAATAAAGGAACATTTGCTATGTTTATGGGACATATTGGAGTGCCAACAAAAGAAGCTTGTCAAAGGTAAGGCATGAATTATATTATTATTTCTGCGTTTTGTGTCGCGTGTGCAGGGTTGAAATATGGTTTTCTCTCTTTGTTTACTATGGTGCTATCCTCAGATAATAGCATCGTTTGCTTTCGCCGAAAAGCCTTTTTGAAATCTGACATCTTGGCTTGATTCACAACAAGTGTAGCTTCAATTTGCTATCTTGCATGTGTGATTTAATGAAAGTTAGATTTTTACAGAAATGTATTTGAATTTGGAGCTCTGCTAGCGTCTCACATATCCCAGAGAGGTTTTAACAAAGAGAAGCCGTGCAAGGTTATTACACAGAGGTGCCTAGTTATTATTCTTTTGTTGATATCAGGTAACGTGCAACCTAACCCTGGCCCTGATATGCAATGTCTCCAAACCGCCTCTGATTTTAAATCAAGATCTGGTTTTGGGTAAAAGGGTTAAAGGGCGGGATAATCATTGGTTTTCTTCTGAGCTGTCTTGTATTATTTACGACCGTAATCTAGCCTGGGCTAAAGCAAGGAAATCATGTTCTGATGCTGATTGGCTTATTTTTAGGCAGTTACGAAACAAGTGTTTTTTTCTTCTCAGGAAGGCCAAGTCTGAATATTTTACGTCTGTTACCACTGGGGCTATTAAGTCTATGTCTGGTAACAGTAATGTTACTGAATTACCGTCATGTGTTTTGAAGGACTCTGTTGCTGTATATGACAAAACTGAAATGCTGAATTGTTTCAATGAGCACTTTGTATCATCTGGTATGCTGTTTGATTCAGTGTCCTCTGTCGCTGTACCATCCTGTGTGGAGGAATCAGTGAGAGCTGGTCAAACTTTTAGCTTTTTGCCCTTCTCAGTGCAGGTGGTACATAAAGCCCTGAAATCCTTAGATCCTTAGAAAGCCTGCAAGTCCTGATCTTTTGGATCCCTGCTTTTTAAACCTGGCAGCTGATTTCATAGCTGAACCACTTACATATCTGTTCAATCTAACCCTGGAATGTAATGAAATTCCAAAAATCTGGAAATCAGCATTTGTCCTACCACTTTTAAAAGGGGGAGATCAAACACGTTTAAATAATTATAGGCCAATCTCAAAGCTGTCACCCCTGGTGAAAATACTTGAAACCCTTGTAAGTGAACAGCTAAAAGTGTTTTTATTTAATAACTCTTTTTTATCAATGTACCAATCGGGCTTCAGGAAGAAGCATAGCACAATTACAGCAGCCATGAAGGTTTTAAATGATATCACTGAAGCCCTTGACAAAAAAACAGCACTGTGTCTCACTTTTTATTGATCTCTCTAAGGCTTTTGATACAGTTGATCATGCTATACTAAGGCAGAGATTGTCGAGTGTAGGTCTTTCAGAGCATGCAGTTGCATGGTTTGCTAACTATCTGTAACCATCAATTTGATTGGCTTAGGTCTGTTAAATTGTCCGTCTTTAATGGTGTTCCCCAAGGATCTGTACTTGGTCCTCTCTTATTCAGTATTTATATAAATGATTTAGACAAAAATGTCCAAAATGCGCAACATTTTTTGCTGATGACACTGTTATTTACTGTTGTGCCTCGTCTCTTACAAAAGCTTTCCAGAACTTGCAAACTGCTTTTTATACTGTTCAACATACCTTGTGTCAATTGTAGCTTATCCTCAATACTGACAAAACTAAACTAATGGTGTTTTCTAAAGCAAGAAATAGACCTCTGAACCTTTGACCTGACTACCTGTCAGGGCAAGGAGATTGAGGTTGCAACCTCATAAATATCTTGGAATTTTAATTGATGACGGCCCCTCTTTTAAATTGCATATTCATTCAACAACTTAGAAAAAAATTGAAGCGGAAATTGGGATTGTATTTTAGGAATAAGGCCTGTTTTTCTTTTGAGGCCAGAAGGCTAGTATCAGCTACATTTATGCCTTTACTATACTTTGGGAATATTTTATACATGAATGCTTCCGCTCAGTGTTTGAGATCAATTGACACCCTTTACCATGGCACTTTTAGATTTATTTTAACCTGCAAAACCTTTACGCACCACTGCACTTTTTATACCAGGGTTGATTGGCCTTCTCTAGTCACTTTATCCTGCTAACTGTTCCAAATGTCCGAACTGAATTTGGTAAAAGGGCTTTTATGTACTCTGCGCCATCATCTTGGAATGCCTTACAAAATACTTTTAAACTGGAAGAACTTGTCCCGATTGGTATTTTTAAATCACTGATGAATGATCTTGAGACTGATTCCCTGACCTGTCCAATGTTTTTAATTTGCTGTTTTTAATTTTGTTATACTCCTGTGAATTCGATTTACTAGATTACTTGTAGTTTTTCATGTTGATTGTCTGTCATTTTTTAATGACATGGTGCTGCCTATCTTGGCCAGGATGCTCTTGAAAAAAATATTTTAAATCTCAATGAGCCCTTCCTGGTTAAATAAAGGTTAAATAAAATAAAAATAAATACTTTCACTTCTATGAACGCCACATGGAGGATAGGGCGGGGTCAGGGAATTTTCGTTAGAGAGGTAAGCTCCGAACCCTATTGGTATTCTGTTCTTCTCCTAACTCTGATTGTTCACCAGTGTCAGCGTGACTTACCCTCTTGCAATGTGTGACATGAACCCAGGCAGCTTTTTCAGCTATTCTCACTGCGAAGGCTGTCACCAGGAGTACTTGGTATGGCCCCTCCCAACTGGGCTGCTTCCCGTCTATTCTCCTTAGGGACTGGATCCACACCCCGTCTCCTGGTTGGATTGAGTGAATCACCTTCTCCTGTAATTCACCTGTTGGACACAAAATCCTGGACATACAGATTTGGTTATCAAACAGTCTTATGTGTTCTGCTAGTATATCTTCAACTTCTATGTCTACTTGTTCTGGTCCCTAACTCTGTCATTCTGTTTGTTCTCTCCGATTAGCTAGAACGTCATCAATTATTTAAATAAATAGATCCTAGTAAACCAACTCTAGGTATAATATCTTGACCTAATATTTCAGTTACCATAATCGTGTCTGCCAAATAAGTTGGGAACGCTATAAAAAAAAGTTGTATTAGTTTATTATTCAATAGGCCACAAAGTGTCCTATCCTTTCCCCCCTTGGATACAAGGCCCTGCCCATGTATCAAAGTCAGTATCAAATAGGTGTCAAAAAGTATCAAAAAGGTGTCAGTCTTCAGACATAGTTTCAGGCTTTTATTTTGAAGAATGAGTGTGAACGACCACATTGCGTAAGTGGATAGGTGGGGGCTGTGAGTGAATTGTGCGCAAAAGAGAAAGGCGGCCATTGTTACTCCCGGTCCTAGTGAAAAGCCAACTGTCCCGGTTGATATATTATCGAATAGATATTTGAAAAACACCCTGAGGATTGATTATGAAAAACGTCTGACATGTTTCTGTGGACATAATTTTAAACTTTTGTCTGCGTTGTCGTGACCGCTCTTTCTGGTGGATTCCTGGGCATAACACACTAAACTAACGGAGGTATGTGGATATAAAATATATTTTTATGGAACAAAAGGAACATTTGTTGTCTAACTGGGAGTCTCGTGAGTGAAAACATCCGAAGATCATCAAAGGTAAACGATTAATTTGATTGCTTTTCTGATTTTCGTGACCAAGTTACCTGATGCTAAGTGTACTTATTGTTTTGTCGAGCGATCGATAAACTTACACAAACGCTTGTATCGCTTTCGCTGTAAAGAACAATTTCAGAATCTGAGACAACAGGTGAATTAACAAAAGACTAAGCTGTGTTTTGCAATATTGCACTTGTGTTTTCATGAATATGAATATTTTCTAGCAATATTATTTTATTGTGGCGCTATGCTATTCAGCGTTGCTGATGATCCGGTATGGGTGGTTCAGAGATGTTAATCTCGCTCTTGTTGTCTCTGCCTCTCTCTTTCTCTCCCGATTGTGGCGCTTATGTTTAAAATCTTTCCTGCTCTTTCCCCAAGAGTGGCGATGAAATATTCTGCTCCTGTCTGTTCTTTCTTCCGTTTCTTTTCCTTAAAGCCTCCTTTATGCTTATCTACAATTATCTCGAGGGGATCTGCTTCTTTCTTTTCCTCCTCTGGGTCTGGCTGTAGGCCTTTGACCCTCTCTATGTCTAACCCCTCGGCTTGTTGTTTATCTGCCTTGTCTCCACATGCCTTATGTGTCTGTCTCATTCTCACAATCTATGTGTATGTATTTCTATGATCTATGTATGTGCTCTTTAATTTTATCCAATTACTATAGTTGCTCTCCTGCCTGACTGTGTGTGGTCTCTCTAATCTCTTAATCTATGTGGGTATGTCCTTTCGTGGAATAGTCAGACCTGTTTTGCGCCTATGTTGCTGATTTCCTTTCTTGAAACTTTATCTATAGAGGTTTTGATCGGACATTAGGTCTCAACCGTATACAACTATAAGCTATTTTCCAGAGGTCATAAATCCCTAGTCAGCAGCCTATTTTTCTGTTGTTGCTTGTTCTTTTGATGTTAATATCTCGTATCTCCCTCCCCTATATTCTTCTTCGTTGGATGATCAGACCTAGATGTGCGTAGATCTGACTCTCACCTTTCTGCTAATATACTCTAGATCAAATGCTGTTAGATCTTAGTATGTTAGACCGGCTAATGTATCTTGACCAATTTAGCGAAACTGACAGATTTTTCTGGGTGTTTTTATATTGTATTATTTAGATTTCTGTGGGAGCGTGGACATCAACTCTAGCAAATAAACACCTAGGTTAGTAATTTAAGTTTTACGATAAGTCAAAAACATTTGTTCCTGCAATTCCTGCAGGAATATGTTTAGAATCACATACTCGACTCTAAATTACTAGCTTACTCCAGTGTCAAATAAGAACAAGATCAACTGTTCATTCATTCACATGCTTTCCCCTCTCAAGAGGAATGTTATGTTTCAGTTGAATAGGGTCCTTAAAATGAAAGTGAACATTCTGGATTCTCCCAAGGTCCCAAAGGAAACACCTTCCGCTCTCTGCACAGGATTAATAAACAGATTTGATACAGCACACCTGTCAACTCACATGATTAATGGACTTACAATCATAAATAAAACAGTTCTTGAAACTAGATATGAAAATATCCTAGCATGAAAATATTAACATCAAGTTAGAGCACTTTAGGGATATTTGGCCTTTTTGTCTCAAATGTTCACTGACCCACAAACAACTTATTCTGGATATAAAATATGACATTTCTCAGGAGTGTGAGAAGTGATTTCAACTGCTGATGCTCATGTTCATTGACATTTGAACTCAAAGTTTAGAGTTATAGTAATTTCTTTGCTACCGTTATTTGAACTGTGCATAGAAACATTTCCAGTAAAATTGTTTAGCTTTAGAATCAATGGAAATGCAAAAGACAACTGTCCCACGGTCTGACTTTTTCACACCTGAAGAATGGAGACAGACAGCATAGCTGCGCAGTCTCTTGGAAAAATAAAAAAATTATTATTCATCACTTGTCACCAAAACAGGAGAGAGAAGTAGCTCTTCTGAACATGAAAGCTTCTAAGACCAAGGACTTTGATTTGAAATGTGTTCCTGTCTTGCCAACCTACTTTTCTGACAAGACAGAACTACATCCTTTCATCCAAATGTGTGTGAAGTACGACGTAACAAGTGTTTGATCAAGTTGTAGGGCCACTGCTTCTAAAAGCTGAATTAGCTCCATGTATCCATGTCAACACAATGTCATGTGTTCCCACGGGGGACCAGTACGAAAGTATTCTGAAAATGTATGCACTTTCTACTGTAAGTTCCTCTAGATGCAGTAAGAGCGTCTGCTAAATGACTAAAATGTAAATGTGAAAATGTAATGTGACATGTATTTAATACTAAGGATTCATCATGTTATCCACATCGAGGGCCAGCTTTGTTTTGTTTTATGCAATTCTTTGTCATTTTGATGACAGAAGACATTAGCTGAATCTTTTTTAATACCACACAAATGACCGAAATGAGTGGCTACTCCAACACTGACAAACTGAGATAAATCTGGTCTTTAATTCAAACGAACAATAACCTAGGCAAATGAAGAAACACAAATTGTACAATATTAAAAGGTAATACAGTTGTAGTCGGAAGTTCACATACACCTTAGCCAAATAGATTTCAACTCAGTTTCTCACAATTCGTGACATTTAGTCCTAGTAAAAATACCCTGTATTAGGTCAGTTAGGATAACACTTTATTTTAATGTGAAATGTCTAGAATAATAGTAAAGATAATTATTTAATAAGCTTTTATTTCTTTCATCATATTCCCAGTGGTCAGAAGTTTACAAACACTCAATTGGTATTGGGTAGCATTGCCTTTAAATGGTTAAACCGTTTTGGGTAGCCTTCCACAAGCTTCCCACAAAACATTGGGTGAATTTTGGCCCATTCCTCCTGACAGAGCTGGTGTAACTGAGTCAGGTGTGTAGGCCTCCTTGCTCAAACATGCTTTTTCAGTTCGGGCCAACACATGTTCTATGGCATTTAGGTCAGGGCTTTGGAATGGCCATTCCAACACCTTGACTATGTTGTACTTAAGTAATTTTGCCACAACTTTGGAAGTATGCTTGGGGTCATTGTCCATTTGGAAGACTGATTTGCAACCAAGCTTTAACTTCCTGACTGATGTCTTGAGATGTTGCTTCAATATATCCACATAATTTCCCCTCCTCATGCCATCTATTTTGTGAAGTGCACCAGTCCCTCCTGCAGTAAAGCACCCCCACAACATGATGCTGCCACCCCCGTACTTCACGGTTACGATGGTGTTCTTCGGCTTGCAAGCCTCCCCCTTTTTCCTCCAAACATAAAGATGGTCATTATGGCCAAACAGTTCCATTTTTGTTTCATCAGACCGGAAGACATTTCTCCAAAAAGTATGATCTTTGTCCCCATGTGCAGTTGCAAACCGTAGTCTTCCTTGTTTTTTTAATGTCCGTTTTGGAACAATGGCTTCTTCCTTGCTGAGTGGCCTTTCAGGTTATGTTGATATAGGACTCATTTTACTGTGGTGTCACAAACCGGCTCGAAGCCCATAACAAAGTGAGACAACGTGGAGATAAGGAATAACAAAATTTATTTATTAACTAAGAATACGGCAGACAGAGTGGGAGGGTTAGCACAGTGGATATAGATACTTTTGTACCTGTTTCCTCCAGCATCTTCACAACATCCTTTGCTGTTGTTCTGGGATTGATTTTCACTTTTCGCACTGAAGTAAATTAATCTCTAGGAGACAGAACGCGTCTCCTTCCTGAGTGGGATGACGGGTGCGTGGTCTCATGGTGTTTATACTTGCGTAGTATTGTTTGTACAGATGAACCTGTTACCTTCAGACGTTTGGGAATTGCTCCCAAGGATGAACCAGACTTTTGGAGGTCTAGCATTTTTTTCTGAGATCTTGGCTGATTTCCCATGATTTCAAGCAAAGAGGCACTGAGTTTGAAGGTAGGCCTTGAAATACAACCACAGGTACACCTCCAATTGACAAATTATGTCAATTAGCCTATGAGAAGCTACTAAAGCCATGACATAATTTTCTGGTTATTTTCCAAGCTGTTTAAAGGCACAGTCAACTTAGTGTATGTAAACTTCTGACCCACTGGAAATGTGATACAGTGAAATAATGCTGTCTGTAAACAATTGTTGGAAAAATTACTTGTTTTATACACAAAGTAGATGTTCTAACTGACTTGCCAAAACTATAGTTTGTTAACAAGAAATTTGTGGAGTGATTGAAAAACTAGTTTTAATGACTCCAACCTAAGTGTATGTAAACTTCCGACTTCAACTATATATATATACTCAGAAAAAAATATATGTCCTCTCAGTGTCAACTGCGTTTATTTTCAGCAAACTTAACATGTTTATATTTGTATGAACATAACAAGATTCAACAATTGAGACATAAATTGAACAAGTTCCACAGACATGTGACTAACAGAAATGGAATAATGTGTCAACAAAGGGGGGGGGGTCAAAATCTAAAGTAACAGTCAGTATCTGGTGTGGCCAGCAGCTGCATTAAGTACTGCAGTGCATCTCCTCCTCATGGACTGCACCAGATTTGCCAGTTCTTGCTGTGAGATGTTACCCCACTCTTCCACCAAGGCACCTGCAAGTTCCCTGACATTTCTGGGGGGGAATGGCCCTAGCCCTCACCCTCTGATCCAACAGGTCACAGACATGCTCAATGGGATTGAGATCCGGGCTCTTCGCTGGCCTTGGCAGAACACTGACATTCCTGTCTCGCAGGAAATCACGCATAGAACGAGCAGTATGGCTGGTGGCATTGTCATGCTGGAGGGTCATGTCAGGATGAGCCCGCAGGAAAGTTATCACATGAGGAGAATGTCTTCCCTGTAATGCATAGCGTTGAGATTGCCTGCAATGACAACAATCTCAGTCCGATGATGCTTTGACATACCGCCCCAGACCATGACGGACCCTCCAACTCCAAATTGATCCCACTCCAGAGTACAGGCCTCGGTGTAACGCTCATTCCTTCAACGATAAACGTGAATCCTACCATCACCCCTGGTGAGACAAAACCGTGACTCGTCAGTGAATTGCACCTTTTGCCAGTCCTGTCTGGTCCAGTGATGGTAAGTTTGTGCCCATAGGCGACGTTGTTGCCGGTGATGTCTGGTGAGGACCTGCCTTTCAACAGGCCTACAAGCTCACAGGGACCATGGGCATCTTTCTTTTGGTGTTTTTAGAAGTCAGTAGAAAGGCCTCTTAGTGTCCTAAGCTTTCATAACTGTGACCTTAATTGCCTGCCGTCTGTAAGCTGTTAGTGTCTTAACAACGTTTCCACAGGCGCATGTTCATTAATTGTTTATCGTTCATTGAACAAGCATGGGAAACAGTGTTTAAGCCCTTTAGAAATAAAGGTCTGTGAAGTTATTTGGATTTTTACGAATTATCTTTGAAACACAGGGTCCTGAAAAAGGGATGTTTCTTTTTTTGCTGAGTTTATTTGATAGGCTACAGTATGGTACTAAATACATTTTCCATTAGCACACTGCCTCACCTATTGATAAAGATGAAGCCATAGGCTACTTCTCACAGTGATGCCCGATGCGCTCCTCCTGGCCATAGCCTATCTTAAGATGAGCTACTTTGAATAACAGTGCTGCTGGTCGCAAAAAGATAGTTGAAAAAAGTAGTTTCTATTGGTTCTACAGACAGATTAGTTATCTCTTCGTAGCGGTAGGAATTTCATTTCCAAACTGTATGTTTTTCCTGCGATTCTATTTTGACATTTGCAACCATAGAAATGTAATCCATAGATGGGAGATCCTATTTAAGTCTGGCAGCCATTCAAGAGTGGCAGCCATTGTTAGCATACCCATGAGTTTAACACTCAAATTGCCAGGGTGAGAGGTTCCAAAACACATCAATGGATTATATTGTATGTCTATGGAAACAATGCCACAATCTGTATATTTGGCTCGCATGCTGCCAGTGGTGTAAAGTACTTAAGTAAAAATAGTTTAAATTATACTTAATACTTAAGTCGTTTTTAGTGGGTATCCGTACTTTAGTTTACAATTTACATTTTTTACTACTTTTACTTTAACTTCACATCATTCCTAAAGAAAATGTTTTACTCCAAACCTTTTCCTTGACACCCAAAAGTACTCGTTACATTTTGAATGCTTAGCAGGACAGGAAAATGGTCCATTCACATACTTATTCACACACTGGCAGACTCACTAAACACACGTGCTTAGTTTGTAAATGATGTCTGAATGTTGGAGTGTGCCCGTGGCTAACCATAAATAATAATACACATTTTTAAATGGTATTGTCTGGTTTGCTTGACATAAGGAATTTTAAATACTTTTGATACTTATATTTTAGCAATTACATTTACTTTTGATACTTAAGTATATTAAAAACATAATACTTTTAGACTTTTACTCAAGTAGTCTTTTACTGGGTGACTCACTTTTAATTGAGTCAATTTCTATAAAGTGTCTTTACTTTTATTCAAGTATGACAATTGGGTACTTTTTCCACCACTGGATGCTGCACAAATTGCGGCCTACATAACTGTAGCCAATTAGTAATCAAAATAAAGAAACCACTTGAGTAAATAAGGGATACAAAGTTTGTTATAGTGTACAAGGTGCATTTTCCTGGTATGGTTTAGGTCCACTTGTAGAATTTATGCCAAGGCACATTGAAGCTGTTCTGGGAGCTCATGGTGTCCTGACAGCCTTTTAAGACACTTTATGTTATTGTTCTTTTTATTTTGGCAGTTACCTGTATGCGCTTGTGATAACTTTTAATCGACAGTTATTTAAAAAATATATATATTAATCCTCTTTGGCACAATTTGCTCTCTGGTGTATTTTGAACATTGAGAGTGGGCTCCTGTGGTTGGATAAAAATAAATAATAATCATAATAACAATAACGTAATTGTTTTGTTTTTGTCTCTTGGGCCCCTTGTGGGCTTGGGCCAGCCCTTTACTCATACAATTGACTAGTCACATGTATTTATCATGCAGTTTATTTTGTTTATTTTTTATTTATCAGTCACCCAATCAAGGCAGGGCCCCCTCAGTTACCCATGTTGTCCCCCTAGCTCCTCTCCTGCCCCGTCTGACGATTATCAAAGCGGCAGCAGACAGCACCAGGCTGTCTACACTCATTGAGAGTGGGCTCCTGAATCCTCTTGTGGTTGGCTCTGCCGTACATACCTACACGTACGCTACGGTCACAAGACGCAGGCCTCCTAATTGTCCCTAGAATTTCTAAGCAAACAGCTGGAGGCAGGGCTTTCTTCTATAGAGCTCAATTTTTATGGAACGGTCTGCCTACCCATGTCAGAGACGCAAACTCGGTCTCAACCTTTAAGTCTTTACTGAAGACTAATCTCTTCAGTGGGTCATATGATTGAGTGTAGTCTGGCCCAGGAGTGGGAAGGTGAACGGAAAGGCTCTGGAGCAACAAACCGCCCTTGCTGTCTCTGCCTGGCCGGTTCCCCTTTTTCCACTGGGATTCTCTGCCTCTAACCCTATTACAAGGGCTGAGTCACTGGCTTACTTACTGGGGCTCTCTCATACCGTCCCTGGGAGGGGTGCGTCACCTGAGTGGGTTTAGTCACTGATGTGGTCGTCCTGTCTGGGTTATATCTGGAGTACTTCTCCTGTCCTATTCGGTGTCCTGTCTGAATTTAAGTGTGCTCTCTCTAATTCTCTCTTTCTCTCTTTCTTTCTCTCTCTCGGAGGACCTGAGCCCTAGGACCATGCCTCAGGACTACCTGACATGATGACTCCTTGCTGTCCCCAGTCCACCTGGCCGTGCTGCTGCTCCAGTTTCAACTGTTCTGCCTTATTATTATTGGACCATGCTGGTCATATTTGAACATCTTGGCCATGTTCTGTTATAATCTCCACCCGGCACAGCCAGAAGAGGACTGGCCACCCCACATAGCCTGGTTCCTCTCTAGGTTTCTTCCTAGGTTTTGGCCTTTCTAGGGAGTTTTTCCTAGCCACCGTGCTTCTACACCTGCATTGCTTGCTGTTTGGGGTTTTAGGCTGTGTTTCTGTACAGCACTTTGAGATATCAGCTGATGTACGAAGGGCTATATAAATACATTTGATTTGATTTGTTGGCGGTTGCAGTAAACAAATCCAAAATATATATTACATAGCTAATGCAGTATACACATACTGCATTAGCTATGTAATATATATTTTGGATTTGTTTACTTATTTATATATATATATATATATATATATATATATATTCTTCTAATAATCTTTTGTGAATTTTGGGGCCACCATGGGCCTGGGCCTAGGGGCTTCAGCCTGTCCACACCAACCAAATAATGGGGAAGCCTACATTTAATGTCAGATAAAGGATTATTTGTTCAAATAGACATGACTGAGTGGGAGGTCATCGGTTTGGACATGACTGACATGATTGAAGTGGGACAGATGTGAATTTATCTTTAACTATTGATGGTTGCCCTCATTGCAAAATAACAATCATGTTTCCTAACCTTCATAGTCCATCATCCTGTATGCCATTCGTCCCATTTAGCTCTTTGTTAGTCACCTTGCAAATACAATTCCACTCTGTTTGGAAATATGCCAAACACACAACCATCTGAAGCTATAACCTGACAGCAAACTGGACAATGATGAGTTTGGATGTTCACAAGCTGTTCAATAACATGTTACATTTTAGCCCTCTTTGCATTAGTAGATAACGGCTGCTAAACCTATTTCTGGGAGCAATTCTCCCTCAATGACAGTAACCCCCCCCCCCCCTCCCTAAGAAAAAGAGAGTTGAGCTAACCATAATCAACAACTCACTAAAAAAAATACTCACCATAAAAAGCACAAACCAAATATATATAAAAACACAAGAAACAAGAATCAAAAGTACTGTATGACACAGAAACAAATGTCCTGGATGTGTGGATCCCTGGCCTTATCCCAGGGAAGCCAGGAGAAAATGTAGTATGGGATAGTAGATTTCAGGCCCTGTCTGTCTATCTGTCAGGGTGGTCTCACCTCCAGGGGCCTCATTAGTGGCTGGACACTCTACTTTCCACTCCCCAAATATCTGACTCCACTGGCCATAGTGTAACTTGCATTGATTAATTAAGCAATAGCACAGGCCTTATCTAGCAGCCAAGAAACCAGCACACCACATAAAGAGAGGGGGCAGAGAGAGAGAGAGAAAGAGTGAGACAGAGAGACCACCATAAACGTCCCACAATGTTGCAGTATCATCATATCCAATACTCCTCAGACCCCTTGTCTTGTGCCTGTTCTAACTGTGGACGTCTCAGCTCTACTGAGGTAATTAATGAGGACCCAGCTGGCTGATGCCAGAACATCAGAGTTCTCAACAAGAACAAATGACCTCACCAGAGTGCTGCTGGCCTCTCACACATCCTCTCCTCAGAAACAGGACACATGCATAGGAGAGTTTAATCATGCTAACAGCAGTCAAACCACTTATGCTGGAACTCCAGGCAACATCCCTCAGTGGATGCTCAGTCCTATAGTAAAATTAATGTAAATTAGACCTTTTGAGTTCATACCAAATTAGCATCATAAATCATTGTAATTTTCTTCATGGCAAACCTCTAAAATATATCAGTATACAATAATGAAAACCAGTAATTGAAATAATGTATTATATAACAACACTAGTATATTTTACATTAGATACAGTGGGGCAAAAAAGTATTTAGTCAGCCACCAATTGTGCAAGTTCTCCCACTTAAAAAGATGAGAGAGGCCTGTAATTTTCATCATAGGTACACTTCCACTATGACAGACAAAATGACAAAAAAATCCAGAAAATCACATTGTAGGATTTTTAATGATTTTATTTGCAAATACCCTTTGTTGGCAATGACAGAGGTCAAACATTTTCTGTAAGTCTTCACAAGGTTTTCACACACTGTTGCTGGTATTTTGGCCCATTCCTCCATGCAGATCTCCTCTAGAGCAGTGATGTTTTGGGGCTGTTGCTGGGCAACACGGACTTTCAACTCCCTCCAAAGATTTTCTATGGGGTTGAGATCTGGAGACTGGCTAGGCCACTCCTGGACCTTGAAATGCTTCTTATGAAGCCACTCCTTCGTTGCCTGGGCGGTGTGTTTGGGATCATTGTCATGCTGAAAGACCTAGCCACGTTTCATCTTCAATGCCCTTGCTGATGGAAGGAGGTTTTCACTCAATCTCACGATACATGCCCTCATTCATTCTTTCCTTTACAAGGATCAGTCGTCCTGGTCCCTTTGCAGGAAAACAGCCCCAAATCATGATGTTTCCACCTCCATGCTTCACAGTAGGTATGGTGTTCTTTGGATGCAAGTCAGCATTCTTTGTCCTCCAAACACGACAAGTTGAGTTTTTACCAAAAAAGTTATATTTTGATTTCATCTGACCATATGGCATTCTCCCAATCTTCTTCTGGATCATCCAAATGCTCTCTAGCAAACTTTAGACAGGCCTGGACATGTACTGGCTTAAGCAGGGGGACACGTCTGGCACTGCAGGATTTGAGTCCCTGGCGGCGTAGTGTGTTACTGATGGTAGGCTTTGTTACTTTGGTCCCAGCTCTTTGCAGGTCCCCCTGTGTGGTTCTGGGATTTTTGCTCACCATTCATGTGATCATTTTGACCCCACGGGGTGAGATCTTGCGTGGAGCCCCAGATCGAGGGAGATTATCAGTGGTCTTGTATGTCTTCCATTTCATAATAATTGCTCCCACAGTTGATTTCTTCAAACCAAGCTGCTTATCTATTGCAGATTCAGTCTTCCCAGCCTGGTGCAGGTCTACAATTTTGTTTCTGGTGTCCTTTGACAGCTCTTTGGTCTTGGACATAGTGGAGTTTGGAGTAAGACTGTTTGAGGTTGTGTACAGGTGTCTTTTATACTGATAACAAGTTCAAACAGGTGCCATTAATACAGGTAACGAGTGGAGGACAGAGGAGCCTCTTAAAGAAGAAGTTACAGGTCTGTGAGAGCCAGAAATCTTGCTTGTTTGTAGGTGACCAAATACTTATTTTCCACCATAATTTGCAAATAAATTCATAAAAAATCCTACAATGTGATTTTCTGTATTTTCTTTTCTCATTTTGTCTGTCATAGTTGAAGTGTACCTATGATGAAAATTACAGGCCTCTCTCATCTTTTTAAGTTTGCAAACTTGCACAATTGGTGGCTGACTAAATACTTTTTTGCCCCACTGTACTTTATTTTCTCTGAGGACTGTACTATGGTGAAGGTGGGAAAGGCAATAGAATAGAATGACTGGAAAATGGGGTTTGTAATGATGCATTTTATTCCCAGAAGAGTCTTCATAACTGCTAGAGAAATGGAATGGTTATTGTGCTGAGTTGGCAAATGTGTGTGTGCACTCTCAATGCATGTTCAGAAGCAATATATTCCCAGCAATTATATGACTTCAGAGTGCAGTTCCGCCAGATAGGTGTGTGAGGCAGAGAGAGCATGACTGGATTGAATTAGGGGCTCTGAAACATGCCGTGGCAGACAGAAAAAGCCCTAGGTGTTTCTCAATATGCATACTACTGTGCTCCACACTCTCATGCTCCGAGTGCATTTTCCGACCACATTCTCTTTATGTTCTTGTGAGGACAAGGGTGTGGAGAATGCATAAAATAATACATTTGAGAAGCACTCACAACCCCCCTACTGTATTACCTCACGTTTCACCTCCCTGTTCACTGAACCTCCTTCCAAGATATACACATAGAAAATATTTTACTTCAGAATTATCTGCTAGATATGTGAATAATAATAATCTAGCTAGCCAGCCAGTTAAACAGGCAAAAAGGACATAAACATAATGTTATGCAAGGCAGATGTACATTTTTTTGTGGTTAGCTACCAATTATTCGTAGCTAGCTAGCTAGCCTTATTGACTTACTCTGGACTCACCCACTCACTGAACCGTCTTCCAGCTAGGACAACAATGCCAATCGAGACAAAACAAGATATACACAAAGCAAACGTTTTATTTCCACACTCGATTAGCTAGCTGTATTTGAATCGCAATAATGTTGCTAACCAAACACATTTCATGACCAAAAGTATATGGACACCTGCTCGTCGAACATCTCTTTCCAAAATCATGGGCATTCATATGGAGTTGGTCCCCCCTTAGCTGCTATAACAGCCTCCACTCCTCTGGGAAGGTTTTCCACTAGATGTTGGAACATTGCTGCAGGGACTTGCTTCAATTCAGCCACAAGAGCATTAGTAAGGTCGGGCACATATGTTGGGCTCGCAGTCGGCATTCCAATTCATCCCAAAGGTGTTCGATGGGGTTGAGCTCAGGGTTCAATGCAGGCCAGTCAAGTTCTTCCACATGGTTCTCGACAAACCATTTCTGTAAAGACCTCGCTTTGTGCACGGAGGCATTGTCATGCTGAAACAGGAAAGGGCTTTCCCCAAACTGTTGCCACAAAGTTGGAAGCACAAAATCGTCTAGAATGTAATTGTTTGCTGTAGCGTTAAGATTTACCTTCACTGGAGATAAGAGGCCTATACCAAACCATGTAAAACAGTCTCAGACACCTTTTCCTTCTCCACCAAATGTTATACACTGCTCCAAAAAATAAAGGGAACACTTAAACAACACAATGTAACTCCAAGTCAATCACACTTCTGTGAAATCAAACTGTCCACTTAGGAAGCAACACTGATTGACAATAAATTTCACATGCTGTTGTGCAAATGGAATAGACAACAGGTTATAGGCAATTAGCAAGACACCCCCAATAAAGGAGTGGTTCTGCAGGTGGTGACCAGAGACCACTTCTCAGTTCCTATGCTTCCTGGCTGATGTTTTGGTCACTTTTGAATGCTGGCGGTGCTTTCAATCTAGTGGTAGCATGAGACGGAGTCTACAACCCACACAAGTGGCTCAGGTAGTGCAGCTCATCCAGGATGGAACATCAATGCGAGCTGTGGCTGTTGCTGTGTCTGTTAGCGTAGTGTCCAGAGCATGGAGGCGCTACCAGGAGACAGGCCAGTACATCAGGAGACGTGGAGGAGGCCGTAGGAGGGCAACAACCCAGCAGCAGGACCGCTACCTCCGCCTTTGTGCAAGGAGGAGCAGGAGGAACACTGCCAGAGCCCTGCAAAATGACCTCCAGCAGGCCACAAATGTGCATGTGTCTGCTCAAACGGTCAGAAACAGACTCCGTGAGGGTGGTATGAGGGCACGACGTCCACAGGTGGGGGTTGTGCTTACAGCCCAACACCGTGTAGGACGTTTAGCATTTGCCAGAGAACACCAAGATTGGCAAATTCGCCACTGGCGCCCTGTGCTCTTCACAGATGAAAGCAGGTTCACACTGAGCACATGTGACAGAGTCTGGAGAACGTCCTGCTGCCTGCAACATCCTCCAGCATGACCGGTTTGGCGGTGGGTCATTCATGGTGTGGGGTGGCATTTCTTTGGGGGGCCGCACAGCCCTCCATGTGCTCGCCAGAGGTAGCCTGACTGCCATTAGGTACCGAGATGAGATCCTCAGACCCCTTGTGAGACCATATGCTGGTACGGTTGGCCCTGGGTTCCTCCTAATGCGAGACAATGCTAGACCTCATGTGGCTGGAGTGTGTCAGCAGTTCCTGCAAGAGGAAGGCATTGATGCTATGGACTGGCCCGCCCGTTCCCCAGACCTAAATCCAATTGAGCACATCTGGGACATCATGTCTCGCTCCATCCACCAACGCCACGTTGCATCACAGACTGTTCAGGAGTTGGCGGATGCTTTAGTCCAGGTCTGGGAAGAGATCCCTCAGGAGACCATCCACCACCTCATCAGGAGCATGCCCAGGCGTTGTAGGGAGGTCTTACAGGCACGTGGAGGCCACACACACTACTGAGCCTCATTTTGACTTGTTTTAAGGACATTACATCAAAGTTGGATCAGCCTGTAGTGTGGTTTTCCACTTTAATTTTGAGTGTGACTCCAAATCCAGACCTCCATGGGTTGATAAATTTAATTTCCATTGATAATTTTTGTATGATTTTGTTGTCAGCACATTCAACTATGTAAAGAAAAAAGTATTTAATAAGAATATTTCATTCATTCAGATCTAGGATGTGTTATTTTAGTGTTCCCTTTATTTTTTTGAGCAGTGTATATTTGGCACTATGCATTGGGGCAGGTAGCTTTCTCCTGTCATCAGTTGTGTTGTGACAAAGTAGGGTTGGTATACAGAAGACAGCCCTATTTGATAAAAAAACAGAACAGCTCAAAGAAGCAAAGAGAAATGACAGTCCATCATTACTTTAAGACATGTAGTTCAGTCAATCCGGAACACTTCAAGAACTTCAGAAGTTTCTTCAAGTGCATTTGCAAAAACCATCAAGCGCTATGATGAAACTGGCTCTCATGAGGACTGCCACAGGAAAGGAAGACCCAGAGTTACCTCTGCTGCAGAGGAAAAATAATTATAATTATCGGCACCTCAGATTGCATCCCAAATAAATGCTTCAGAGTTCAAGTAACAGACATATCTCAACAGCAACTTTTCAGTGAATCAGGCCTTCATGGTCGAATTGCTGCAAAGAAACCATTACTAAAGGACACCAATAATAAGAAGAGACTTGCTTGGTCGAGGGAAACACGAGCAATGTACATTAGACCAGTGGAAATCTGCCCTTTGGTTTGATGAGTCCAAATTGGAGAATTTTGGTTCCAACCTCCATGTCTTTGTGTGACGCAGAGTCGGTGAACACATCATCTCTGCATGTGTGGTTCCCATCATGATGCATGGAGGAGGTGTGACGGTCTGTGGCATGCTTTGCTGGTGACACTGTCTGATTTATTTACAATTCAAGGCACACCTTACCAGCATGGCTACAACAGCATTCTGCAGCGATACGCCATCCAATCTGGTTTGCGCTTAGCGGGACTATCATTTGTTTTTCAACATGAAAATGACCCCAAACACACCTCCAGGCTGTGTAGGGCTATTTGACCAAGAAGGATGGTGGAGTGCTGCATCATATGACCTGGACTCCACAATCACCCAACCTCAACCCATTTGAGATGGTTTGGGATGAGTTGGACCGTGGAGTGAAGAAAAGCAGCCAACAAGTGCTCAGCATTTGTGGGAACTCCTTCAAGACTGTTGGAAAAGCATTCCTCATGAAGCTGGTTGCCAAGAGTGTGCAAAGTTGTCATCAAGGCAAAGGGTGGCTACTATGAAGAATCTCATATTAAATATTATGATTTGTTTAACACTTTCTTTGTTACTACATGATTCCATGTGTTATTTCATAGTTTTAATGTCTTCACTATTATTCTACAATGTGTAAAATATAAATTAAGAAAAACAATTGATTGAGTGTCTAAACTTTTGACTGGTAGTGTACTTTCATATATATAGTGTAGTTTAACATGCAGAAATGACCAAAAATGAATATTATGCAAGATAATGTAAATTCTTTGTGCATAGCTAGCTAATAATTCTTCATGGCTATCTGGCTAGCTAACAGTACTAGTAGCTAGCCAGTTAAGCCTACTGACAAAATTAATACAGCATGTATAAAATAACGGATTAAGATAAAAACATATGAGATGTGAACGGGCATGTAGCGCCTGTCGTCGGAAAGAGTGGACCAACGCGCAGCGTGAAAAGTGTTCATGATTTATTTTCTTATCAAAAATCACTCTAACAAAGTAACAAAACGAAAGAGACTAAACAGAAAATAACTACCCACAAAACACAGGTGGGAAAAAGGCTACCTAAGTATGATTCCCAATCAGAGACAACGATAGACAGCTGTCTCTGATTGGGAACCACACTCGGCCAAAAACAAAGAAATAGGAAACATAGAATGCCCACCCTAATCACACCCTGACCTAACCAAATAGAGAATTAAAACAGCTCTCTAAGGTCAGGGCGTGACAGGGCAACATTGCATTAAGAGTTTATTTTCTCTTGCTTCAGCTCAAATAATATCCGCCATAGATTTCAAGACATTTTGGGTCATTTTTTACATGGTTGTCATATTTCTTTGCTTACTTTCCATTAATGCTTGCATTGATGCATGCTTGGGCTCCAGATTGGCGCAGAGGTCTAAGGCCCTGCATCTTAGTGCTAGAGGTGTCACTACAGACACCCTGGTTCAAATCCAGGCTGTATCACAACTGGCTGTGATTGAGAGTCCCATAGGGTAGCACACAATTGGCCCAGCGTCATCTGAGTTTCTGTAGGCCATCATTGTAAATAAGAATTTGTTCTTAACTTACTTTCCTAGTTAATTAAAGGTACAACTAAATTCAAAATATGTTAAAACAGAGTGTGCATTTGAGAAATGCCATCTGGGCTGCCTATGGAAATGGCACAGAAAAAAATTAAATAAACATATGGATCAGACTCACAGATTTTAAAGGCCGCCAGTTTCTGTGGAAAGGTAGACAAATTATTTACCACACTAAAATAGAGCAAAGAGAAAAAGATACAACTGCTAAAATATTTGGTATGCATTTAAAGGCACAATAAGATTTGTGAATGAAAACAAGTTATAGTGTACATGCATGTACACTGAGTGTACAAAACATTAGGAACACCTTTGCCCTCAGAACAGCCTCAATTCATTGGGGCATGGACTCTACAAGGTGTCCAAAGCGTTCCACAGGGATGCTGGTCCATGATGACTCCAATGCTTCCCACAGTTGTGTCAAGTTGGCTGGATGGGTGGTGGACCACTCTTGATACACACGGTAAACTGCTGATACCCCGTTCAAAGGCCCTTCAATATTTTGTCTTGCCCATTCACCCTCTGAATTCCACATATACACAATCCATGTCTCAATTTAATAAAATATTCTTAAGGACCTGCCCCTTTTTTTCTTCAATTTTCACCTAACATGACATACCCAAATCTAACTGCCTGTAGCTCAGGCCCTGAAGCAAGGATATGCATATTATTGATAGCATTTGAAAGACAACTTTGAAGTTTGTGGAAATGCGACATTAATGTAGGAGAATATAACACATTAGATCTAGTAAAAGATAATACAGGGGAAAAAAACAACAGTTTTTTTGTATTTTTTGTACCATCATCTTTGAAATGCAAGAGAAAGTCCATAATGTATGATTTCAGCTGAGGCACAATTTAGATTTTGGCCACTATATGGCAGCATTGTATGTGTAAAGTTTTAGACTGATCCAATGTACCATTGCATTTATGTTCAAAATGTTGTATCAAGACTGCCCAAATGTGCCTAATTTGTAAAAAAAAAAAATGCATGTTCAAAACTTGCAACCTCATGCTAATCGCATTAGCGCACATTAGCTCAACCGGGACACCGATCTGTAGAGATCATTAAGAGGTTTTAAACTGTAACCCCCCCCCCCCCCCATTTAACAGGTGACATCAATAAGGGATCATTGTCAGTGTATGTCATGGGAAAATTTGCTGAACTAAACCCTGTACTCTTCGCTTATGTTCTCTAGCACTCATTTTTAATGACCACAAAGAGGGTGAATCCCAACTGAGCATTAGTTCCGGCAAACAAATCACTGGCAAATATAACCCAAATACAATCGTAGCTGTGGGAAATTTAGCTCGGAATGTATTTAATGACTGGGTCGGATGTGTTGGCTTGAATGTATCTACCCCTCACTTTCCCTGTCTGCAGGATCTGTGTGACGGCATTGGGCCGGTAGTTAACGGCCCGTGGTGTACCTGAACACTGTGTTTTTCTCATTATATTTTTCATTTCTAAATTACTGTCCCACCAACCAGTTAGGCTCCTGGCACCTGTAAAATTATAAATGGGGTTGCAAGGCAGACTGCACTTGCACAGATGATGTGTTAGAGCAGTAAGACGCAACTGTATGTAAATTAGCAATTTATCACATCTGTATGGAACATAATGAAAGGGGAATCTCTTACCCATGACAATAGCAGAAAGGGTAATCAACATCCATATGTCTGTCTCCCAGGACAGATGGGGTAAACAGGAATGCATTTTGCAGATGGAATCTGTCTGCCTCCTAGCCGATGCACCTGAGGGGTTTGAAGGGGATGAACAGAGCCGTGCCCCTGCTGGGCTTCACCTGCTGAGCAGCTATTACGGAAACACAGCTTCCTTTGGGGGGTGGGGGTGGGGTCTTATTCATTAGATCCCCTGTCTGGAGCTTCACTGGCAGACCTAGATGAGAAAGTTCAGAGGCGTCAGAGATTGAACAGGCTACATGAAATGGAGGCTTCAGGAGTAAATCTCCCCAGAATACTCAACGTCTCTGATCTCAGCAGGTGAGGCCTTCTGAACATGTGTCTCACTGCAGGGGTCTGATGCCCCCAAACCATCATCATGCTCTGAGGGGAGAGGTTATGCAAAGAGACAAGACAGCCAATAAAAAATAAAAAATCCCATTTGAAGATAAAGGCCCGCCCCCTCATCACTCCTCCTCCTCATCCTGATGCCCTTGTCGTGTCTCTGACTATGATTAAATTATATGACATGCTATTTTCTCAAATCGATTACCTAACGTTTAATTGATTACGTGATTGAATTAAACCATGCAACAATTAAACTATTAATAACCTGGGGCACCATGGAAGCATTCATTTATATAGAGTGGATATCTCCCGAATCTACTCTCTTAAAGATCTTTTACATCAATAGCAGTCAATTATTTATCGTCACCTCGATCAGTCTCATTATGACTGTCGTAAGTACTTGGTTATCTGCACGAACCCTAGCTAACAAGTTGAATCAGCAATACATAAATTGGCTTAATTATTTATTTACTAAATACCTAAATAATCACACAGAATTACATATATATACACAGGATAAATCATACATCGATTACAAATCATGTTATGAAAATCCCCTAGTGGGCTAACCCGATATGACGGCTGGTTACAAAAGGAAGGGGGTTGTGTTTGAATGAAAGTGTTGGACGACCTGAGGGACAAAGGGATTGGGTCTCTATCGGACCTTGAGAATCTATGCTACCGTAAATACAGAATCTTGTGCATTTTAATAACCGCCCATTCGGAAAAGGAAAATGCAGATATATATTTACTCTGAACTGCGCTTCAATAGATGGGTTGAAGATGGAAGACTGGTTTGCCCAGCAGAGATCGCCACTGTCCTTCGAAGAATCTTTCTGGTCGTAGTGTTGTAGAACAGATACGTTGAAATACTCTGTCATTCTTAGGAGATTGTCTGTCCTTTCCTAGGCCACGTACATTTACAGCTGCAGCTGATGACTCGACGTCTAGGATGTATCACTTCTTTAGTAAATAACAGTTCAAAGTTCATACTAATCAACTCATGCCGTATTCTGGCTGGTCTAGTCGAAATTCACCATTCCAGCATGCCGATCGTCACCTCCACGTGATCTGGTCTCATGTAAATTTAGTTAGAGTAGTCGTTTAAACCATTCGCAACTACAGCTCACACCAGGGTTTGCTTAGTCTAATGTGAATTGGGTCACGGGGGCTTTTGTACTGGGGATGAGAAGGGTGTGTTTCATCCCTCTCCAACCAATGTCTGTTCACTTGGGCGTGGCCACTGAGTGAGCATAAGTTTACTTATGAAAACAATTCCCTCATTTAGAAGCTGAAATCACATTTTGTCTTCTCACAAATTGTTTCATATTTAAACATATAAATTGCACAACAATTCCATGTGAAACTGAACTAGAAAGTGTAGACTTTCCAAGATCCAATTTATGCCATCCTATCATCAGATATGATGTCCCAGACAACAACTCATCTGACATCATATTCTTTAAGTACCAACAGACACTTTCAACTGATTGAGAAAGGGTAATTATTGTTCCATAAAACCCTCCTTCTGATGTTACCATACTTTCTCTGTGGTAACAAAGGGCTTTCCAAGAGTCCATTCTGTGGAGTGGAAAGAATATGGGGAAAGGTATTTATGGGGGTGTCATAAATGTCACCCAACAGGGCAATGTCATGATACCCTCCTCTGGGTGGAGATGGAGTTCAGGGAGGAACAACTTTAAGGTGACTATGAATAATCTAGTCATCCTGACACTTATTAACCTCTCTAGGGTAGGTGAGACGCTAACGTCCCACCAGGCCAACATCTGGTGAAACTGCAGATAGCTAACATTCTAAATATACCATTTGTTAGAGTAAACATTCTTGTAAATACATGTATCTTACATAATTTAAAAGATGAACATCTTATTAATCCAGCCGCTGTGTCAGGTTTCAAAAAGCCGTTACTACGAGGACGGCGCCACACACACACACAAGTATTACTAGCATTTTCCAACCAAGCATTAGTGTCATGAAAGTCGGAAATAACAATAAAATAAATTGTTTACCATTGAAGATGTTCCTCTGGTGGCAATGCCAAGTGTCCTAACTACACAGTGAATGTTCGTTTTGTTACAAGCATTTATAAACCGCTTGCGTCATGATTTCCGTCTCATTCAACTTTGGACAATGAGATTTGTGGTAATTACACACAATAAACAAACGTTTATCCAGTCATGATTGGTTTCATTGCAATCCTCTGGTTGTTACTAACACAACCATACTTGATTTGAAGACACCAATCAATGACATCATTGCGCACCAATGGTAGGACCAGTCTATTGTTGATTGACTGTATTTTGGCCCAATGACCGCTGATCATCTTGAAATCTAGCTTGGAAGATAGCCAATGAGCTGAGGTTAACGGCAATATGTAACGGTTATATGTTTGAAGACCAGCCTTTGTCGTAAATTCTGGCGTAAAAGAGGTTCATTCGCCATTGCAAATCCTACTTGACAGAGCCACGGGTGTTACGCATAGCAGTACACATTCAATAGCATTTTCAATAAGTTTATATATTTAAAATATGGCGAATAAATCAGGAAAAGCTAAAACAAAGTCTAGGTATACAGATTTAACCAAAATTATAGAGGAAATAAATAGATACGTCGTCAGGCGTGTGAAGGACAGTGCCGTGGCACGGACCACAAAAAATGTCCCCATTCCAGCTGTTGTGAAGGACTACAACAAAAGCATGGGAGGTGTGGACTTGTCAGATGCGCTGATATGATACTACAATGTTCTCCACAAGAACATGAAATGGTATCAGACATGTTTCTATCATTTCATTGACATTGCTGTGGTGGATGCCTTCATCCTCCAGAAGGAAATGGCTAAGAGCTGTGGACAGCCCCCCATCTCACAGCTAGCCTTCAGGGAGCTGCTCATCCAGGAGCTTGCTAGCCACAGCAAGTCCACTGTAGCACCTTCTGTCCCCTCTACCTCTGTCCCTTCTGCTCCAACCAGTGGTGTTCACCTGCCCAGATTCATCTCTGCAGGCATGAATGTGCCTCAGGGCAAAACGGGCACAGTAAGGAGACGTCGTTGTGCCCTTTGTCACAGGAAATTCCCCATCACCAGGACCACCTGTTCAGTAAGCCTTTACTTTACAGCAGAAAGAGACTGCTATGGGCCATGGCACCAGCAGCACAATATTGTGTAGAGGACTGAGGTTCTTCACAATATTGTAAATAGAAAATATGTAAATAGTTGCCCTTGTTAATTGTTTGTATTATTATTATTTTTTTATTTTTTTAAATATTTATGTATATTTTTTTTTTTTGGGGGGGGGGGGGGTGTTAGAATAGCATTTATGTATTTTGTATATAGTTCTTTCCTTCCAAATGTATCACTGTACCAATTTGGCCACTTGGGTACATTTGGGTACATTTATGTGGGACTCCTGGGTGACTTCATGCTAAATGTCATGTAGCTCGCTAATTTTTGAAGTTCTGTCCAAAAATTTGCTCAGCTATTGTTGCCATCTTATGTTCTTCATTCAAATCATCCCCAGCATCCTGTCTGTATGTTTGGCTGTTCTTGGTCATTTGAAAGATGATGCAGCAACAATAAAAAACAGAACATGTATGTTTATTTCCTTGTATTTTCTTCTACCAGATCTATTGTGTTATATTGTCCTACATTAAATTCACATTTCCACAAAATTCAGAGTGTTTCCTTTCAAATGATACCAAGAATATGCATATCCTTGCCTCTGGGGATGAGCTACAGGCAGTTAGATTAGGGTATGTCTTTAGGTGAAAATTGAGAAATAAGTTAACATAGGCATGCATGTGTTTAAAAGAAAATTCACACACACAGCAGTTGGCGGAATTTACACAGGCATGTACTTCAGCGGTTCAACAGTGTTGGGTCAGTAACCAAAAGCTCACTGGTTCAAATCCCTGAGCCGGCAAGGTGCAAAACTCTGCTGTTCTGCACCTTGAGCAAGGGCAGTTAACCCCAAATAACAACTGCTCCTGGGGTGATGATGTTGTTTAAGGAAGCCTCCCACACCTCTCTGATTCAGAA